>NW_018363819.1:489518-622211 GCF_002078875.1 Numida meleagris | reverse complement strand
TTATTTTTATTTTATTTTTATTTTATTTTTATTTTATTTTTATTTTATTTTTATTTTATTTTTATTTTATTTTTATTTTATTTTTATTTTATTTTATTTTTATCATTGCTTGTTATATTTTACTATTTAGAGTGTAGTGTAAAATACATTACTGGATATACATTGTGACCAAATTAATGTTTCAGTAGAAGCTCAGCATTTGCATTTTGTGATTGCTAACATTCTGCATTAGGGAATTATAGGAAAATTCTGTTCTGAAGGATAATTTTTTTTTTTATTCTACTTATAACCCAAAGTGAAAAATACCTAGAATGTTACCAATGAAGAGAGGATTCCTAGTACCTTTCTGTTAAAGGTACTTTGAAATGTGTACCCTTCTGAGGACTGTTGAAAGATCTGTTCTAATCAGTATGTTGTTATTCATTGAATTATAAGTGATATTTGACAATTTATCATCTGAACAACTGTTCATGCGCAGTAAAACATAAATAAAAGTTTGGGACCTGGATTAAGCGGTTGGACACCTTTTTGAAGTAATTTTATAACAGAATTGATGACTACTTTTGTATACTCTGCTCAATACATGAAAAATTGGACTTAAGCTTGTTTCATTTGGTGTATATTAATAAAATTTTTCATGGAAGTTGACTGTTGATTAAATTTTTAAGGGACTAAACATCTGAACCCTTACTATTACTTGTGTGCATAATGCTGCATATTAAATTTGCCTGAAAAGACCAATAGAAACTACGTGAACAGAAAATCCTCAATTATGTTAGAAGGATGAACGCTGTGCTACTGCCCCAAAAACCTACTTATAGTTTCTAGTGTAGTTTTCTAGTTGAAGTCATCTGCCAGCAAGCAAATTGTTCTATTTAGTAGCAACAATCTGACATTTTAAAGCTTGATTTACAACCGAGCTTGCAAGTAGACATGCCTTGAAAATTAATGTTTCAAATAGTTAGTTCCAAACTTCTCTTGTAAGTCTGCAGTGCGTAGTGAGTAAAGAAAAAAGCAGTTTGGAGAAGCAAGTGCAGACCTTGAGTAGTTGTTATTTGTTCATTCAGTATTCATTGCTTATAACCAATGGCGGTAAAAATGTTTACTTAGGATTAGCAGTGTAAGAATCTGTACAAAAGCATTTTATTTTCCACTTATGCTTCAGTTAGTCTCTAAAATTTTAGCCAACTCTATGTTTCAAAACATGACAAGCAATGGGTGTGTAAAGGAGTCAAGGCTTTCTTGAGCAATGCATGTAGAGTATAGAATATGCCAATTAACAAACTATCGTAAAATTTATTATTTTGTCTCAAACATCTGACCCTTCTCTAATCTTGTCTTTCCTGAGGAAAAACATCTAGAATTCACATTTACCTAAAGTGGGGAAAAAAAAAAAACCAAAAAAACCAAAGCCTGTACATGCACTACTCACAGAGTAGCAGCGGAAGGGATCCTGTTAGTTGAATGAACTAAATTTCAAAGTCTAAACTTTATCACTAGATGGTGAATTGGACCCAAGTTTGAAAAATGCTCAGACATAGTCCCATACACCCTCAGCAATTGTGTGAGTGACACTGATCTGAGTGGTGCTGATGACACAACAGAAGGAAGGGATGCTTGAAAAGTGGGCCCACAAGAATCTAATGAGGTTCAGCAAGGCCAAGTGCAAGGTGTTGCACTTGATTTGGGGGCAATCCCACATATGTATACAGACTGGAAGAGGAACTCATTGAGAGCAGCCCTGCAGAAAAGGACTTGGGGGTCCTGGTCAGTGAAAAGCTTGACATGAGCTAACAGTGTGTGCTTGCAGCCCAGAAAGCAAACCATATCCTGGGCCGCATCAAAAGAGGAGTGGACAGCAAGACAAGAGAGGTGATTGTCCGCATCTGCTCTGCCCTTGTGAGGCCCCATCTAGAGTACTGCAGCTAAGATTAGGGCCCCCAGCACAAGAAGGGTAAGGAGCCGCTGGAGGAGGTCCAGAGAAGGACCACAAAGGTGATCAAAGGGCTGAAGCACCTCTCCTATGAGGAAAAGTTGAGGGATCCAGGCTTCAGTCTGGAGAAGAAGAGGCTCCAGGGAGACCTCACTGTGGCCTTCCAGTACTTGAAGGGAGCTTCCAGCATTCTAGATTATTTCTTTATATACATATATCACACCTACTATTTGATTAGATTATAGCACCTAGTGTTCGACCTCATTTTCTTAATTGCCTGCAGCTAGAAAAGTGACAATAGAGAATGAATTATAAATGACATACTAGAGCAAGGTTTTATTCTGGTTTTGTTTGTGCTACATAAAGAAGTAAGCTTTTAGGATGCCAAAATTATTGCTAGGCTGGTTAACTACTTTGAAAAAAAAATAGTTGACAGATAGCCAAACCTGTTCCTTTGTAAAAGTGCAGTAAGACAAAAAAAAAGATTCCACTGTCAGGTAATTCTTCAGTTTATTTTTCACAACTAGATTTGCAACCAACTACATAAAGTTTGGATAACGTCACTGGTAACAAGAATCCTGGAAGAGGCAATAGTGTACCTCTCATGCATATCAACACTAGTGGGCTCAAAACAACCTACTTTGGAACAGGTTTGGAACTCAATGCATAGCTACATGTATGAACTGAAACCAGGTTTTGACATGTTATTGTTCCATTTTTAAATTTGTCTCCAAACTACATAACAAGTTTAGCTCTATTTTACATATATTAATATTCCAAACACTTGACTCATTAGTCTAATCAGAAAATGGAAAGACCACACAGATACGTGGATTGTTCAGCAACCCTGACCCCATTCATTCTTACACATGTAATAGCCCTGCCATTCACTCACGCATAAAAATGATCACAAAAGCAAACAATGGCATGTTCATTCACTTAATTAATTAGTCACTGTTTCATTCACTTGGTTGACTCAGTCTTTCATACTTAGAGCTTTAGAATGTCATCTCATTTTGCAGTGAGACACAGGAGTAGTGCCAATTAAAATTCACTTAAGACTCACATAGATTGAAAAAAAAAATCAGAATTACACTCTCAGTCTGATTGGTACTAAACCTCATGAAACAATCCCTCAATATAACCTGGAAATATTGTAAAATCTGAATGTAAATATTCAGTGCTGCACAAGTCTTGTCTGACCTTCTCTTCTTCTCTTTTTACTTTGTTTGCTTTGAAAGTAAAAATGAATTTCTGCCTTTGGTATTATGTATTTAACTAAGCATTACTGAGAACAAAATGTGGCCAGCTGCATGTGAATTTAAGTTTTAACACTTCTATTTTCATCAGCTATCAGTCTTCCATAAAGCACTTCTCAACATCAGTCTGAAAAGATACTCATTTATTTCAAAATTTTATTGGCTACAGTCCAGTACACGTAATTAGTAAATAATAAGTCTTAAGAGAAGGAAGTGTAATATAATATTTCAAAATTGTTACACCAGTGTCCTTTTTTATTCTATGATACAAGTTTGATACAAATTCAAACCAGTGATTTTTCCATTAGGCATCTGACTAGCATATTCACCTGGTCAAACATAAATTCACCAATTCATCTCATGACCAAATGATGCCTTAGTATATGATACTTTAATGTATAGGTATGTTTGTATTTGTATATACGTATGAAACTCTGCAATGGTGATTCTTACTGTCATAAAACATCAAAAAAACTTTTGTATCACCCTCTGATTTTAGAAACAGAACACCATTCTACCAGCAACAGCTTTCTGAGAACAGCAGGAGAGGTATTTCTGTTTTTACCATTTTGATCTTCACAAATATGTGTATGATAAAGAACCACACATTTGACAAAAAGACTGCTAACAAACTACAAATCCTTGAGGCTATTAAGTAAATTCATTTATACAAAGTCACAGCAGTGAATGAGTCTGCATAATAATTTTTGAAATTAGCATTTATTTGAGAATAAACCCTCACCCAAGGCTAAGACTGAAAAACAAAAAGCCAGGGGTATTGTAACACTTGCTTTCTGTTGGAAGGGAAAGGATGGGCATCTTGACTCGCTTCACTTTCTTTACACACGACAGACAAAGAACAGGAGCAGGGCACCGGCTTAATATGGTCCCTGACTTCACAGAATTTTTCTGCAACCAAGGCCCAAGAGATGAAATTTGGAATGTGCTATCATCTAAAAATCCTCCTGAATCACAAGAAACATAGCATATAAGCACTAGCACAACCTATAAGCACATTCAAATAGCATACATACTTCTACTGTGTATGTCTCCACAAAATGTGGTGAAGAACCTCTTATTTTAATGACTCAATTTGAAGTCTGTTTGTGAGTTTCAGTTTTTAACTTCCATTGTAAACTCTTTATCATGCATCTTAAACTGACTTTTTGACAACATAACTTAGTAATTCTGGAAAGATTTTAACAGATACTCAAATCCATCTACAAAATATAGATTTTCCCAGTTTTGTCCAGTAAATGATTTTTTTTTTTCAATTTTAATCAAGTTTATGTTGCTAAACAATACTTTCATTTTCAACTTTTATGAGATAACTAAGATGGAGTATATGAGTTCATGTGTATTTACACATATATATAATTATATAATTACCTTAATAAAAAATTTAGCTCGGGTCAACACCTTCTACTATTTTATACGTCACAATTATGCAATTCTGATATAGGACTGCACCTTTACAAAAAGAGAACTGAAGGTGGGCATATGAGAAAGAGAGAATAAGAAGGGGCAAATAAAGCATAATGTAGCAGTATACACATAGAAAATTCTCAAATACATAGGTTGCTCTGAAAGTAATGCCTCCTATTTATTTCCATGGAAACTACAACAAAGAGCACAATAACACTATTTAATAGAGCAAATTCTCAGCTACAAAACACTGTTTTTCAACACAGTCACTATCACTAACTATGTATTTTTGCCAGTGATGAACAAGAGCCAGTATGCCACATTTGAAAAATCTGTAAAAATGATTTGTCTTTCATGTTGCTGTCATCACTGCTGAAACGCACCACTCACTGCCTCCCTATGCTAGCATCCACTGGTCACCATGAATGTTCATCAAGCATTCATGAATGTTAGCAGGAACAATTTTTCCTGCATGGAGGATCTCAGTCACACACCTTTGCCTCATATGCATTTCCATGTCAGACGCCCTTTTGTCAGACTGCCTCTCTGCTGCCATCAATCACATGGCAACAAAATGTAATCAAATTTTTGTGGGACGATTCAACTTCTACTGCCATACTACCAACATCCGCCTCTGATATCTTAGGCCAACATAATAAAATAGGAGGTGTTACTTTCAGAGTAGCCCTCATAGAAGTGGAATACTCACAGCTCAGGCTTTTAATCCTGGATGTGGCTCAAAGGGAGACCATCTATTAACTCCCACTGAATGCCCACTTGAAGCTTTATATTTGCAGCTCTCTCCACCACTCTCTGGGCCCGGCCCTCCAGCAAGCTCCTTACCCAGCAAAGAGTGTACCTGTCCAAGCCACGGGCTGCCAGTTTCTCCAGGAGAATACTGTGGGAGACAGTGTCAAAGGCTTTGCTGAAATCTAGGTAGATCACATCAGCAGCTTTTTCCTCATCCACCAGGTGGGTCACTCAATCATAGAAGTGGATCAGATTTGTCAAGCAGGACCTGCCCTTCACAAACCCATGCTGGCTGGGCCTGATCCCCTGGTTGTCCTGCAAATGCCGCGTGATCTCCCTCAGGACAATCTGCTCCATAACCTTCCCTGGCACCGAGGGCAGGCTGACAGGCCTGTAGTTCCCCAGATACTCCTTGCGGCCCTTCTTGTAGATGGGAGTCACATTGGCAAGTCTCCAGGCTTCTGGGACCTCTCCAGTTGACCAGGAACGCTGATAGATGATGGAAAGCAACTTAGCCATCTCCTCCGCCAGCTCCCTCAGTACTCTTGGATGGATCTTGTCCGGCCCCATGGACTTGTGGCAGTCCAGGTGGAGTAGCAGATCTCTGATCATTTCCTCCTGAATCGTGAGGGTTTTATTCCACTCCCCATCTGAGACTTCCAGGTCAGAGAGTAGAGCACCCTGAGGATAACTGGTCTGGCTTTTAAAGACAGACGTAAAAAAGGCACTGAGAACCTCAGCCTTTTCATTGTCCTCAGTGACCACATTCCCAGCCATGTCCAGTAAAGAATGGAGATTCTCCTTGGTCCTCCTCTTACTGTTAATATATTTGTAAAAGTGTTTCTTGTTCCCTTTAATCCCAGCAGCCAAGCTCAGTTTGAGCTGGGCCTTTGCCTTTCTAATTTTCTCCCTGCACATGCTAACAGCCTCTTTGTACTCTCTCCAAGTTGCCTGTCCCTTCTTCCACAGGAGGTAAATTCTCTTTTTCTCCTTAGCCTCAGGAAAAGCTCCCTGTTCATCCACGCTGGTCTCCTTTCCCGCCAGTTCATCTTGCGGCTCAGGGGGACAGCCTGTTCCTGCGCCTTCAGGACTTCCCGAAGGAGCAACCAGCATTCCTGGACCCCTTTACTCTCCAAGACCGAATCCCAAGGGACCCTCCCTTACCAGCTTCCTGAACAATTCAAAGTCTGCCCTCTGGAAGTCCAAGGTAGCAGTTTTGCTGTCCCCTCTCCTGGTTCCACCAAGAACTGAATACTCTACCATTTCATGGTCGCTATGTCCAAGGCAGCCCCCAACCTCCACATCTCCCACTAGACCTTCCCTGTTTGTGAACAGTAGGACTTTACTCCTTTACAAATTCATTTAGGCTCCCGTTTTAGCTCTGTACATACATTTCCAAGTTTCCCTTGTCAAACCTTGTCAAATTCACATGGACTAAAGTTCAGGATTTGATCCGCAAAATACGTCAAGATACCTGCAAAAGTACAGATTAGAGTTAGGAATTGAATACTGAATATTGAATGTGAAGTACATCTTCCAGTGCAGACTTGGAACAGCATTACAAAGCTAAATAAATTCTGAACAGCCTACTGGATATCATTTTCAGTACAAAAGGCTTTACCTGTAGGGCAGCACAGTGGTAGTTGTAAAAAGGGCAGGGTGTGCATCCTCTTTCCCTCTCCACCACAGAACAATTGAGTTCAAAACCAGCTAGAACAGAACTTTCAAAGCTATGCGACTAATACATGAAGTCCACCAGACCGCACTGCAGAACGGATCCACCCAAAAGTTAAGCACTGCTTTGTTACAGCTAGATCTCCAAGTATAAATGGAAACAACATTATGATCAGCGAGTCAAAATGTAATTTATGAGAATGACAAACCCAGCCACCAAGATGCCTGCTCTGAGTGGCTAACAGTGGGGCAACCTGGCTGTACCTGTCTTAAACAAACAGGGTAGGCAATGGAAAAACTGGCCAATGCTTGTGCATATTTCAAGGTAAGGCAGTTCCCCAACTGTTTTTCTGGGTCTCCTGACAGATGGAAGAAACACCATGTGATTCTGACCGCAGGAGTCAGCAGATTATCAGGATAATAATTAAGATAGCAATGCATAAAGAATAATCTCTGTCTTGGAAATACTACCTTATTCGAGACATCAAAATCTTTAAAATAAATCAGTCAGCTATTGAATTTGCCTTGTAGCAGTGTACCTTTTTTTCTTCTCTGTATTCATATGCCACCTTTTTTTTTTAAAGTGACACACAAGTACATCTCAATGCAAGCAATCATGATTAGAAATATCCTATAACTTCATTAAACAACTATTGTGTCAAATCAATATTAGCAAACCAGCACTAACAAATCCTTATTCTACGGTTTTAGTCATACCTGAAAAACCTGAACAGTTATCTTTCATCCATGTACTGGGAGCATAGAAAAATCTCTTCAAGAAAGTTATTTGTAAAAATAAATATTTGTAAAAATATTTGTAAAAAAAAGAGGCAAAAAATTTCAACAATTCCAGAAGGATCCAAGCCAAATAAGATCCTTTCTTCCAGAGTCTAATTTTATTTTGATTGTTATGTAAAATATGTATTTCTTTAACATCAGCTACTTTTTTCAGAAGCCCTATTACATGCTGCCCCCAGAATTGACTCCTTTCAGAATAACTCATCAGAATACCAGATTTCATAATTATTTCAGAAACCTTTGTAATATTTTTTGCCCATAGATCTGGTCTGAATGCCTATTCATAAAGCAGATCAGTGTTCAGACATTCTTTAATCATGAAAATGCAATAGAAACAGAAAACTGTTTGGGTAGTTTACTCTGTGAAAACAGAAAGTCTATAAGGAGCTCATTGCAACATTAAACATCCATGTACAGAAAAAAAAAACCCAAAAAAAACAGCTGCCAAAATTCTCCAGGTTATTTGAAATAGCCTGAATGATCAGAAAATTGGCACTTAATGGAGATCCTCGCTGAGGATTCATCATTTTAAGAGTCAAGAACTAAAACTCAGTGTGGAAAGATTGTTTTCACACAGTGCAAAACAGAAAGAGTAGTTCCATTCAAAATATGTTTTATTTCCTAGTAAGCATTAGCTTCACATAGTAGCAGGTGAATAATTTTCTGTGCAAGACAGAAAAAGTGAAGTCTGTACTGCAGTCTAGTTCAGTGTTGGCTCTGCAACACATTTTTTCCACCTTGCGACTGACTGTACTACTTACTTTAGGTTACGCTACGCTTATTTAGCAATGAGGTGGTACACTTTTGACTAAAACCAGATCTCACGAAGCACAATTCTAACAATCAAAAAAACTATAAGTTCCAAGCCATGAAGAGACTGGGTAGCCATTTTGGTGGTGGCAGCCATCTTGGGGCAGAATAGATTTAAATAGCTGAATTTAAAGGAATGACTGATATTTTGCAAAGTTGACAATTTTAACATAATCTTGGAAAAGGTCATCTACTCTAGAAGAATCAGAGTATGGCAATATATCATTCTGCAACACGTAAACATAAGAAGAAACCATTTCTGTTCCACATTAAAAGAACTCTGAGCCTTATCTGGCCTATAATGCAGCTGAAAGATTTGGGCATGAGGCTGTGTTAGTGATCTTCTTTCATAACATTTTTATCACTCAGAACCTCATCATGGTGGACAGTGATCATTTTTGGGTTTTACACAAAGATGCCATAGGGTTGTTGAAGGTGTCATAAGCGATTTACAAGGGAAGGGGAAGGTGATACTCAGTAAAGACCAACATCGAGAACAGAAAGTGAGGGGAGAAGGCTCACAATCTGTTCTACCTCAGAAATAGTGCTCAACACAGGAGGCACAGGAAGAAGAGATGGTTACAAATGCAGATGAAAGGTCAAGGTGGGAAGCTTATCTTGGCAATTTTTTTTTCCCATCAGTGAAGAAAGGCTGGAGTGGCCAAACAGTGAGACAACAGAGGGCTAAAGTGGAATTAATTCTTGAACTTTAAAGCACAACCTTGACCAATGACTGAGTATGGGTCACAGAATAGAAATGAGGGAAAATGGTAGCAACCTTAAGAGGCTGGAGACAGCAGATCACTAGCAGCAGGATCCCAGCCTGATGCAGAGTGGACACCTTGCTGTTGCTGTGATTTACCACCATTGCCAAGATGAGACACAATGGGATTTTGACAGTGAAGAACCCATGCTGGATGCAGAACAGCAAGGCACCAAAGTTCGTGAGGAACAGCATGAAACAAAAAGGCAGATGCGTGCTAGGTTTGGGTGCACAAAGGTCAGATGACATGGCAGACGGGTGCATCATGTACTCTGGGAAGTGACTCAGCCAGGCAACACTCAGCACGGCGCGAGGCAGGGAAGGAGAGAGCCTGCCGCGGAAGCGACAGGCAGGGAGTGGGCCATGCTGAACTAAGCAGCTCCCGCCAGCACCATTTCCATCCCCGCCTGTCCCTTCCCGCCCGGTCGCCGCCGCGCCTCTCCCACAGTTCTCCGTCCCGTCCCCTCCCCTCTTTGCCGCGCGCGGAAGCAGCAGCGCGACTGTTAAAACCGTTACAGCTCCCACTTTCGAACTGATTCAAACTCGGCAGCACTGAGACGCAAGGCCCCTCCCCTCTCACGTCAGGCCCCTCGCCTCCTTCCTCTCCCCAGTCCCCATGAGGCGGCGGCCGGAGCACCTCAAACCCCGACCCCGCTGCCCACTCAGCTAGGCGGACGAGTAAAAAGAGCAAAAAACCGACTGCTCCAGCGAGCAGCGCGAGAACAAAGAGCTCCCCCACCCCTACTTCCCGCCAGCACGTGGGGCACGGACCCCCGCCCCTCGCCCCGCCCATCGTCGTCCCTGATTGGTGCGGGGCGCTCCGTCCGCGTTCGTCCAATCGGGGCGGCGCTCGGCCCTCGCCAATGAACGTGATACCGATTGGGCCCCTGTATTTGGCGCTCGGTCCGGGAGGGTGAATCCGGCAGCCGAAGGCAAAGGGGAGGACGAGCAGGCGAGCGAAGCGGAGCTGGTGGTGGTGGCACGAGATTGGAGCGAAGGGACGGGTGAGCGGGTGGCGGCGGGACCACGACCACAACCACCATACGGGCTGCGGGCCGGGAACGGTTATTTATAACCGGCTCCCTTTGTCATGAGTGGGTGGGGGGGGCAGACAGGGAGGGCGCGACCGCCTCGGCCCCGAGCGGCACGCCGCGCCTGAAGGAAGGGGATAGGGCGGGGGGCGGCAGGAAGCTACGCGCTCGCTCTGCAGCCGTTGACAGCTGAGGGAGCAGCGCGGAGCCGGTAGTGCCTTTTGTCTGAGTTGGCTCTGTCCATCCTGGCCGCGCCGCGCTCGACGGAGCGGAGCCTTGGGGCGGGGGGGCGACTGGCGCCGTGCGGGAGAAAGAGCGGGTAAAAGCCGGCTGCTTCCTCTCCTCCCTCTCCTCCTCCCCGTTCCTGCCGGCCTCCTGTGGCGGCGGCTGCCTCTGGCGCGGTTTCAGTGAGGGGGCGGCGGGGAGATTCATGTGTTTAACGTATGGCAGGTGAGGTCTCGGTGAGTCCGAAACGCGAAGAGGAGTCTGTCCTGTCCACCACAGGCCCCCGAGAGAGAAGCACGGTGCAGAAGTTCTTACGCGGCGGTAGCTCCCGCCCAGGGGTGCGAGTAGGTTCGCGGCAGCCCCGTGTGCCCGCGGTGTCCCGGAAGCGGAGCGCGCCCACTCCCGCCCTCGCACGTTGCTGTCCCGCCGGCCAGCCTGCGACGGAGCGCTCCAGCCCCCGGGCTAGCTTCACGGGCACCGAGAGCGGGAGAGTGCGGAGGGCGAGGCGGGGGTCAATCTGTTCAGCCACCGCTCAGCTCCTGGCGCTCCGGAGTGCCGCACCAAAGTTCGGAGGGAGCTGAAACTGCTGAGTTGGAGACCTAATGTCACCAAACGCGGGTGTGCAGGGCGATCTCTGAAGTCGGCGTGTTTTGGGAGGTGTGAAAGGGACAGAGTTGTGCTGGAGTAACAGGCATGTGTGTGATCAGACAAAGGTGATGAAATCGGTGTATTGTAGCGTCGTATGTGTATCTGGTGTTAACCAGTATAGTGATCCGAAAATTATTAGGAATAGGCAAAAAGAAAAGCAGTCTCAGCACAATGCAGCAAGAACGGAATAATGAACCTGTACCTGGCTCAAGTTACTTTTTCGAAGTTACGAAACGCTATTTCGTTGGAACTAGGGACTTCTATGTTGTTTTTTTTTAATTTAAATTATCGAGCTGGAAGTTCAAATTTTTTGTCTCTCAGTAAAAGCATGTAACAATTTGAAAAAGTCTGTTTAATTGTTGCAGAATAGGTTTGTCTTTGCGCAAGTCCAGCAATTGCAGATCCAACTGTTCTGTATTTCAGTAAAAGACTTTACTGTTTTTTTTTTTAGTACAAGCTTAACTTCTAAATTGAGATTTCCTCATATATAAGTCCTTTCTCTCATTTTCTTTCTTCCTCCTTCCCTACTGCCCCCCCTGTTTTTTATTTATTTTTTTAGGGGTTGGCACATTCAGGTTCTTTGTGATGTGTAAAAATTAAAAGGTCATTCTTTGTTTGTCCCCAGTGTCTGTATCAAATTGAGAGTCCGGGGAATGTTTATTTGTGATAACAATAATGCATCTTCAGAAGGGTGAGTATTACCTGTCCACAGTGTATGATAGCTGCTCTTGCTTTAGATTAGATCATTAAAATATAAATAAGATTTACAGTATCTTTCAGAAAACATGCTTCCAGTACTTTAGGAGATATTATTCAAAAGTTTTATGCAATGCGTCAAGTGTTTTTTAACTTTTAGAGCTAGTGCTTTATCACTTATGTACTTTACGTTTATTACTTCAAAATGTTGTTTCTTGTTACAGAGTATTCATTTTAAAAAGAGAGTGAGATAAAGTACCTTTTTGTTTTCCCTCTGTTGAGAGAAATCTGTGACAGTAAAATATTTATGAGATGTCAACAACTACTGTCTTCTGGAACTTTGTAAGAATTCAAGGTTGTAATTCAGGAGAAAAAATGGAAAAATATTTTTTAAGACTTTTTTTAATATGTAATGTTGTCAAAAGAACATTGGATGTCTTTGCTCAGTTTAAAATCGAATGAAGCAATAGTCTGTAAGCTTAGGCTGGAGACTTGAAATTCAAACTTTTTTGTTTTCCATGTGATATTTTTTTCCTTTCTACCTAGAATTGCCAAGAAGTTGAAATATGGTAGGTGATTTTGTTGAAAATATGCCTTCTAATGGGTTTATGTTTGTTTTGTGATATTGTGGCATTCATAGGTGAAATGTAAATATACTTCAGCTTATCTGCAAAGAAACTTTGGCTTAGTAAGCAGGGGATTCTTGTAGTACATTAGTGAGTGCACTAATTGTATATATGGAGAGTGCAAGCTAACTGCTACTTTCTGTGAAGCAACATATGTCAGAATAAGCTACATGTAGCATCTAGTGCACTCCAACAGTAGTGGTAGAAGTTGGTACATTTCAAAGATCCTCTGGAAGTTAGTTTAAAAACAAACAAAAACCTTTCCTTGTCACCATTCTTAAGAACATTGTGCTTCTTTAGCTGTATATATCATAAGTACACTTCAATAAATTCACAGCTATATCATTAGAGTTGAAGAACAATTTTAAAACACAGTGTTATGTTCATTTGATGAAACAGGGAAAGTTACTTTTCAAAATGGCTGTAATACTGACAGACAGCAAATTTAACAAATGCTTGCTCTATGTTGTGCTGGAGCAAAAGTATTGTGGAAAACTTTAGTGATGGATATAATCTGCATGTTCTGTTCTTCAGTTAGCTACGATTCATTGTAGCTGACTTGAAGAAGTACCTGAAATTTCAGGGGGAATAACATTTTTCTCAGCAAGGATGCTGAGAATCTCAAGATCAAAACCTGTCAGTTTTTGCTAAACAAGAAAAATTCAGAAGTTTACTGAAACAAGTAGATACTTACAGAATTATGCGTCCAAGGAAAATTCAGGTGACCAGATTAAAAATAAAAAAATTATAAACAATTTGAGAAAATGGACTATGTACTGTGAATACTCAATGAATTTGTGAGGTGTTTGTATAGCATTTACGTGAGAAAACTATGACTGCTCTTAAGAAAAGCTATTGGATAGTAACGAGAGGATTATTTTTAATAGTAATGTTTTTTAACAATAATATTGCAACCACCCTTGTAGTTGGATCATAGTATGAAGGTGGAGAGTGCTGCCGAGCAGCTATGTTGCCTGTGTCTCCAAATGTATTTATACATGTATCTGTACATTTAGCATCAACGTATATGACTTGCACAGACGTTCTGGAATGACTAAATTAGTCTTTAAATGGATAACTTACTTCGTGGTGTTCATCATAGTTCAGATGATAATTTCAGTTAAGCCTGTACGTTTGGGGAAAGGAAGATGAGACAGAAAAGCTTCGTATAAAATAGATGCAAAACAGGGAGAGACCTTTTTGGGGAACAACAAAGATGTTTGCTCAACTTGGCTGATTGCTTGGGTTTGCTTTTAAGTATGTGCCCATGACTTCTGTTGAGTTAAAGATTAAAAGGAAAACAAAAAAGAATTATTAAATAAGTATTTGACCTGTTCTAAGAGATATCAGCTAAAGACTTTGGGATGTATTGCTAACTATGTGTGAGGTAGAACTAAAGTGAAATTTGTTGGAGGAGGAAGTAAATTCTGATGAGGCCCAAACAAAAAGCAGTGATGTTTTCTAAAAACACAACAGTAGAAATGCAATTTTCTATAACTGACAATAGCAGGTAATTTGATTGTTACAAGCTTGTTTTATCTGTACATCTAGATTTCCATTAACTGTGGTCTTGTTCTGGGTCATCAATGAACGTAAGAAAGCTACTTCCAAAACTGGAGTAGATAGCTTGAATTCTTTAAGTAAACTTAGATAGAGGCAACTCTGAAAAATAGTGAAAATTCAGTACTATATGCAAATAATAACCTTATATTTTAAACTTAATTATAAAAATTGGTGAAAAAGAGGGATTTTTAAATATATAGCTAATTATTTAACTGTTGACTTCTAAATTGATTACCACTTTAAAAAAAAAAAAAAGGAGAGATAAAGATGCTTTAGTTATTCTTCCTGTGTCCATAAAAATGTGGAAAAAAAAATAGGTTGTTGTGTGTCAGGCCCTCGTTTAGGCTATCTGGCTGAAATGTGTGTATAGAGTGTTTCAGTGATTGTACCTCTCAGTTCAGTGGGTGAAGAACACTTATCTTCTTGGAAAGATTTATAATGCTTACTTTGTTCCATTTAATGGTAAAATCAATAGTACTTATAAGGTGAGATGACCATGCGGAAATCTAGTTATATACTATGTGTGTCCTAAATGTGGATAAAAGTAATGATATGGTGATATGAGTGGATCAGTGCAATATTTGCAATTGCTTGAAAATATGGCACAGTATTTCTAAAACTTCTGATTTGGATATATAAAATTATATTTACAAATGAGGTAAATCTGACAGAATATACTGTCATAATTCTGTATGCAAAGTAAAGACTTCTTCTGCGTGCTATTGCAAGGAATACTTCAGAATTTTTCTTTTGTTATATATGCGTATGGTACCTGCTTAGATTACGTTGTATGCAAACATAGCAGTCCATGTCCTGGACTTTCTATGATGTGTTGTAAATTTACAGGAAAAAAAAAATCTTCACAGGAGTGTCTGATTGATTTATACTTCGTTAAACTAGAACCATCTCTGTTTCTTTTGTCATTTTTTGTTGCATCCGTTTTTTTCTCTTATTCTGCCTTTTATACGGTTGGTTTCTCCTGCCATGCATTCAGCTTTTCACAGCCTACATGTTCAGTTTATCTCTTTAAAGTTGTTGAAAGGAAAGAAACTCGGATCTTAATAGTAAAAAATGTAATTTCTTATAAATGCATCCACACAAATGTATTTATATATACAAGGGAAGCTCTGACAGTAATACGTCCTATTTTATTGTGTTAGCTCATGATATCCGAGGAAGATGATGGTGGTCTGGCAGTAGAGGTTGAACCTTCCTGCCAGTATTCCGTTACATTTTGTTGCTGTGCGACAGATGGCAGCAAAGGGGCAGTCTGACAAAATGATGTCTGACATGGAAATGCATATGAGGCAAACGTATGTGATTGAATTCCTCCATGCAGAAAAATTGCACCCACTGACATTCATAGATGCTTGATGAACATTTATGGAGACCAAGCAGTGGATGTTAGCACAGTGAGACAGTAGGCGGTAAATTTCAACAAAATTTAAGGTTAACTACTGATGGATTAATCATCCTATGTGTACTTTCAGAGATGCTGTATGCTATTCCCGGTTATTTTGAGGACTTCAAAATGAGAGGTGATTAAATGACCCTCTTGGTTGCTTTCATTGCTTGAAGCTTGTTTAGGGACTATTTTAGACAACTTTACTAAATGTACTAAATACAAATTCAGCCCCAACATTTACATACTTCCCTACAGTAAATTCTGTATGAACTTAGTGCATACATAGAAATCTAATAATCATTTTGAAATTTTCAGCTTTTTGCTTATGCAGAAAAAGTAGTATGTTATAGCTGTCGAACTGCTTAATTGTTGTGTGGCAGGGCTTTTTCAGTATGGAGTGTTGTTTGTGTGTGTGAGTTGAAAAACTCTTAGATATTTTAGTCTTTAGAGTAAAAAAAGGTGTATCCACAAAACAAGGTAGGGTGGAATAGTCCCTGCGCTTCATTCATACCCTAAATTATTTTGCCTGTGTAGACATGCCTTAAGCGCTGCAAGTGCTATTTCTTCTGCCAGATTTATCCAGGATATCAAAAAGCTTTACATTTTAAGAGATGGAGGTGTTAAACAACAGAGTCTGTGGATGAGTGTGAGTAGGGAAATGTGGAGGTGTGCATTTGTAGAACTAAAAGTTTGTCAAAGACTTTACTATATTCTGACAAATAGCCACACGTGGTCTTGTGCAAGAGACGTGGCATGGTTTTAATGGTGACTTGTAAAGAGTATCATCAAAATCAGGCCTGAAACTTAGTTCTGTTCTACTGTTTGGAGTTTAAAAATGTTTAAAATGTTTTTTGATCCAGATAGATTTGTAGGCACAAATGAGACTATTTAAAAGCATTGTTCATGTAAATATCCAAACAAATAAACAGTTGGATTACCTGCTACATGGTGTTTTGCTGATGTTGCCCAAACTGAAGTAAGTTTTCAGTTAGAGCCAATTTTGGTTTCACCTTTAATATAAATTACTTGGATATAATTTCCTGTTTTCTGCTCTCCCTTCTCTTTACGTCTCCAAATGGACAAGTACATAAACTTGTCATTTTTATTTCCAAAACAGTATTCTTCAGAAAGTGTCAAATGTTTTAGAATAAAATAATAAGGGGAATTTGGGAACTTTATCACTGAAATGGTTTCTACTTTCATGATATTTGATAATTACACTTTGTCTGTTCTTGTTTGCTTGTTTCTCTGCTGCTGAAACTGTCCGGATACAGAGAAAGAAATTAATTTTTGAAGGGAAGCTTTAGAAGCTATAGGTTTGCATGGGCAAATAGATTCAGCAATCTAGTAAAGAATCTTATATGAGGACTGCTTCTAAAGTAATGCTTCCTATTTTATGTTGGTCACGACATAAGAGGTGGGTGTTGGTGGTAGATGTTGAACCAATATTTCATTACATTTTTTTTATGTAGATGTTTCTTTTTTTACTTATTTTTTGAATGAGACTCTTGAGAAGTACCTGTGCCATTGTTTCTTGGTTAGTAACTGTGGTGAATGGAGGACACCTGTAAAATGAGATGATATAAATGTAGATCTAAATGCAGTATACTACCAGTAAAAGTTCACAAACTACTACCCTTCTTTATGATTGGTAGAAAATGTGAAATTAGCTTGATTTCTTGTACAGTTCTGTTCTTGGATTTTATTCAAGTATTTCACGTTCATTCAACTTAGTAAGAAATATTTAAAAATGATAGGGGTGTTTTGTCAAGACCAGGTGAGTTCTTGCCTTTTGCTTTGTTTGCCTCTTTTAATGTTTTTGAATTATATTGATTGCATGTTAAGGACCACAGAGCAGTTCTGGATAAGTTTTATGAAGCATTTATAGAAGTTTTTCTCTCTTTCTTTGAGAAGTACTCTGAGAGAAAAGAGTGATCTGTATCTCTGCCTGGTCAGTTTACAATGATGGTAGAAACTCCTGAAAAGAGTATTCAAGCAATATGGCTTTAAACTGTGTGAATGAACTATTAGAGAAGAAAACAAGATATAAAATACCATGGGAGCCAAATTAATACACTTAAAAAAAATTATGTGGAGAAAATGATTGAAGAAAATGTGATCACTAGGATTGTTGTGTTTCCTTCCTGTCTTGATTTACTCTGCAAGGTATTTCAAGTAATAAATGGTATGAGTTTCAGTATGAATTGAGTACACTTGCAGAATTATCTGCAGTCTTAGGTGTTTAGCACTCTGGGGAGTTGAAAATTGAATCTATAAGGCCATAACTTCACAGTGTGGTTAGATGGGGACAGTGGGCATGGATGTCTCACTTTTCTTCAGTACAGAGTCCTGTTTTTAGCCAGAGGACTTTCTCACTTTTGTCAGCATCTGGCACAAAAATGCTGGTGCCATCTGAGGGGAAATGATAGCACAGATACAGTAACAAGTGGCAGGTAAGTGTTTCTTTTTGTAGGTAGCAATGCTGGCAGAATGTCATAGTGACACCTAGAAGTCCATGCCTCTCCTTCTGCGTACAGCTTTTGTATGGGATAATGTTTGCTCAGTAATGAGAAATAGTGTTTGAAGAGATCCATCCAAGTGTTAAAAACAAGTTAGAAAGGAAGCTAAAGAACCTATCTATTAAAAGATCTATTAAAAAAAATCTATCTATTAAAGATGGATGTGCTCCAAGCAAGCATGTGGATGGAAACAGGGATTGCTACCAAATCTGGACATTGGATCCCAACAAGATCTAGGGGTGCAATGTAAAGCAATTTATGTAATTATGTTACAGAGCTGGAACAGAGAGCAAGTATATCAGTGAGTCTTCTGAATTGCAGCTAACTGCAGTGGCGTTATATGGTTAGAGGTATACTGCTGTTTGACAAGTTTGCATGTTTTTCATGACCTTTTTTTGTGTTTTTTTTCCATAAAATGTGAATTCATTCTGCAGTGTTTCATAATGCCAGAGCACTTGCAGATCTTCGAATCCATTGCAGAAGCAATAAATAACTTAGTTATACCTAAGCAGTCTCACAGTTGATTTATGTGTGCTATTTGTGTCAGGAATGATTTAAGGAATATATGGAGAATGATGCTGTCAGGCATGTTCTCATAGAAGGGCAAAAAATCAGCCATTCAGAGAAAATGATTACACTGATGAGCTCATTTTCAAGGTCTTACCTGTGCTATAGTGAGTTAGTAAACATTCCATCTAATTTTAGTTTGAGGATACTGTAAACAAAAAAGTCATTAAAGTTATTTATTTAGTTCAGCATATGGTTTTGAGTTGTGTAGACTAGGACACAAAATTTAACAGCATGAAGAAATGGGGGAACAGTGGGCTATCAGTTCTTACAGAAGAATGTCACTTGATTGGATTAAGTATATTATGAAACTCTTAGTTCAGTGATAGTTGTTCATGTAATTGTAAGAAAAAAGGGTGTGTGCAATTTTTTTCTATATGATGACTATCTGGGTCAAGGTAGCATGTGATGGCTGCCAAAAGAGTGAATCTGCCACAGTGTGGTGATTTTATTTATTTTTTAAGTGTCTTTTGAAGGAGGGATGAGATGTAGGGGATTGTTTCTAACAAAGAAATTTGAAAAAGGGAGGAACTGGCTTAACAAGGAAGAGTAATTAACTTAAAAACTTGAAATTAAATGTAAAACTGATGGTTTCTGAAAAACTTGTAACTATGTTCTCCAAACTACAGAATGTTTCTGAAGATGTAAGGATTGATAGATGCAGCAGAAGGATGCTAGTTACTCTAGCTTAAGACTGAATACAATAGGACTGGAAAGATTCTGGAAGTGAAAACAGAAAAATCAGTTGCTGACAAGGTGAGAATAAGCTTCTGGATGAGTAATTCCTTACAGGTAAGTGTAAGGGAGTGGGAAATTTTTGAAGTAGTGAAGAAAAATATGATTTGGACTTGAAATACTTGCTTAAAGAACATAGAAAAAAAAAAAGTGAATTATCTTGGATATCCTAAAGTATCAACAGGAACTATCAGCCCAAGGGGCTACTGAGATAGTAACAAGTGAGAGCCTGTTGTCTTCGTACATTAATTCAGACAGTAAACAATTGTTTCTTGAAGAACTTGCAAAGTTACTACTTTGCTATGTTCTAATTTAAGGAAAAGTGGTCTTTAGCTTAGCTTTGAGAGGAGCACTGCATCTAAAGTTCTTTATTTTAATGTTGGTAAGTTTATGGAGAATGTATAGTATTGTAGTTACATTACATTCTTAATTAGTGAAGTGCTTTTCTAATTTGTCTTTTTAAGATTTTCAAAAAGAGAAACTGAAGGTTCCGATTGTACTGTTAAGTGGAGAAGGCCTCATTCAAATTTACAAACACAACAGGACTGTAGTGGGAAGAAGTGCATGAAGTAGCTAGTTGTGGAGTTGTTAAAGGAGACTATAACATAAGGGGTGTTTATACTAATTAGAGCAACCAGTGATTATACACTGAAGTAGAGCTCAGTTTGATTAAGCTCTTAAGCATTTTAATTCAGAAATTATTGTTCCCATTATAGTACTAGTGTTTTCCAAATTCAACTTGTAGTTGATTGAAATATCAAGAATTTTAGAGAGTAGTGGTGATTGTTTTCATCTTCTGAAATGCTAAATCAGAATTTAAAAGGCAATCAAGCTCTATAGCATCAGCTGTAAAAGTGTTGTGGCCCTTGGTTTTGAGATGGCAGGCCTACTACAGAATTCTTTCACATAATATTTTAGGTTGGTAGGGAAACATGGAAATTATCTGATCCTGTCTGCCTCTCAGACAGTGCCAACACTGAAATTGAATCGGGCTATTCAGTCCTGAAATTTCTGTCTTTTCCAGGCCACTTTTTAAATGTTTTCAAGAACGGAGATCCCAGAATCTCTCTGCTTAGTGTATTTCTCTGCTGGGCTGTACTCAAAGTGAATAATTTTATCTCTGTATTTAAGTGAAATCATTGCTGAGACTTGCCTGTTGCCTCTTGTACTCCCATTTAGCATAGATGAGCATTCTCAGTAGAAAGGGTAGAACACTACTTAACTTCTGTGATCATCTGCATTTAGCTCTGATTTGTGTAGGAGAGCACACTGATCATGGTATTGAATCTTTTATGCATTTGCTGAAATTCTCGAAATGACTCTTCCAATTTTGATAAGGTCCAGAAAAGGCAAAAGCACTTGAAAGATTCTATTTAGGAGGTTGTATTCCTACATGTGGTTTTCTTAAATAATTTTTGAGAGTTGATAGAACTATCATCTTGAAGACTTAGATTTGTACTGGTAATAGGTAGTGAAAAATTAACTGTTGGTTTGAAAGTATGTGTGTATGTATACACACAGACGAACGCACACCATTACCTATTTTTTATATATATATATGTATATATATGTATATTTCTGTGTGTGAGGCAGAACTGAACTATAAAACCCCGGGGTCCTTCTTAACCTCAGTTAAAGTGCTGGCAGTCAAAGGGGAAGCATCTCTACTTGGAGATTACCTCCTTTGGGAGTTTTCCAGTGAGCCTTATGCTTGGTAAGCTCTTCCTTTTTTATTACGGAATTGTGACCACTGCCTGTCTTGGGTGATCTGAGAACTGGTCAGTGGCAGCTATATCCTCTGCCTTATACAACACAAAATGTGCTTCTTGAAAACAAATCACTTAGAAGTAGATCACCATGTTAACTGATTCGATTGTGCAAGGACTTGGGAGGAAAAACAAGATTACACGGTGTGAATATGTATGCTGTATGTGGTATGGAAGAGAAGTGTTCTGTTCTAATGCAGGATGATAAGATGCTCTGGCAGATTGCTGATATTGACAAGAGCAGCTTTACTTTGTTCCCTTAGCCCTGGTTGCATGGCTCTTCTTCCCTCCCAGTTTGGGTGCTAATCAGGTCAGCATGAATAACTTTGACTCTTTGGTCCAATTAGGAAACTGTATTTTGAGGGGAGAACAAGTCTGATTTAGCTTAACAGATCGCCATAATAAAATTTACCATATTTGCCATGTAAATTCTATCTGAGATGCAGAAGTATCTATACAGATGATGAAAAGAGGAGGGGTATGCTTTTAAGGTCCTATTCCTCTTCCCAGTCCTAGCCAAGAAGTACATTAGGATATATTTTTTATCAGCTTCTAAAAACAAGTAGGTAAGCGAGTGTGCTCAGCTTAAGTTAAGTTGAAATGCTCGTAAAAATTAAATCATGTTAGGCAGCTGTTAATACACTAGTAACTTGATTATGCCTGTGTCAGGAAGGAGAGAGGGCACTGGCCTCAAATTTGACAACTTTCAAGCTATTGTTGCATCAAAAAACAATACTGTGATAACAGATTGCTGATTTTAAAGGGATTTCACTTTATCTTAGTGTTGTAAGTACTAACTGCAAGTAACTAACTGTATCATAATAAATAAGAACTTACTTGCGGTGAGAATGGTCATAATAAATGTAGGCCTGTTTGTAGAAGCAGACTTCCTGCCCTTGGTGATGCTGTACTATCTGGAAGATCTGTCTGTGACTGTCATTGGTCTGTCTTGCATTAAGGCTGATGCTAAAATGTCTTGGTACCCACACTACTATTGAAACACAAGCTGTTAATTCTGCTTGTAAGCTGGGGTGTTCTGGCATAAAGGGAGAGTGAGAATAAATATTCTGAGAGTTGGATACTTGCGTAAAGGCAGACATTTCCTTCTCAGTTTAAGGTTATGACACTGGTATATCTGAAGCTGTTGATTGTTCTTGTCCTTACATTAAGTTTGTTAAACTTAATCATTTTTTTCTGTTGGTGATAGCTTGTCTAACAGTTTCCATCTCTTGAGAAATCAAGTACATTCTTGCAGAACGTGGAATCCTGTTAGAGTTGGTCATGAATGTTACTAACCTACATCACTCACAGCCACTGGTGTTCCAAAGAATGAGGAAGAACAAGTGAGCTTTTGAGAGTTAGGCGGATAGCAAAGATTCATGAATTGATCTAGTTCTTTATTGCACTCTTTCATGGTATCTAAGAGGTTAAGCCTTATAATTCTGCTGGCATTTATGTGGCCAAAGAATGGCACAGCTGGCATGGGTGGCTTACTGAATATTTCCTCTTTCTAACTGGTAAGAATAATTTTAATGTTCTGATACATCTGTGTGGCAGAGAGATGTCTTTATGGACCTCCCTGTTGAAAGCAGGGCTGGCCTGATCTCCTGCCCTGTTCTTTGCCTCTTGTTTCTGCCTCAGTCTTGCCCTCTTTCCTTAGTGTTGATTCAAGTATTTCTGTGGCTACTGAACAAGCCTGTTTGCAGAATTGATTTTGTTGAAAATTTGTACTTAAAAATGAAGTGTGCTTATGGGCTGTTCAGACAGATTTATTTTTTTTTCCCCCCGACCTAGTTTGTTTAATAGAATTGTAAGTACTTAAGTTCTCACAATAGAGAAGGTTGAGCAGAGGTGGAAGTGAGCGATGTAGGGCCTCTGATACTGTGGATATATGTTTTTTCTAGGAGAAACTGATGCCAAACTGTCTGAAGATGGCTTAACTTTAAAATAACAGGTAATGTTAGCCACATGTCTTAAATGAAGTATTCTTAATGATGTAGAACTTCAGCACAGAAAATAGCATGAAGTATGTTTTAAAGCATAGATATGTATTTCTTGGTTAAAAATAAGTTGAGCTGCACTGTACACTTAAAATACTGTTTCTATAATATAGAAAAAAAAAACCTCTACGGTGTATTCTCAGCTACCTCTGTGACTAATTCTATGAAGTGTGAACATGCTGTATTTGGATATTGTTAATGAACTTGCTAATTTTTCTGTTGCTGTACTTACCTAAGAGATTTTTTGTTGGTGTGGTTTAGCGGCTGAAGTACGCAAGGTGACAGTGGTCTTGAGAGTATTTTTCTTTCCATGGAAATGAGTGTGCAAGTTTACTTAGGTAAATTTGAAAGAGATTTCTTTTCTCCAGGAAATCTAGAAAGTAGAGCAACAAGCAACTGCAAAAGTTCTAGGCATATTTTTGTTTTCTGTTTGTAGCACAGGTGCAAAGGCTGTTCATGTGCTAGGAGCGTCTTGTTCCCTCACCCTCTTCTCTTGCATAACTTAACATGGAGGCAGTTAGCAACTCTGAAATGGCAGCAGTGAACAAATTTTCTTGCTTTGCCCAAGAGTAAGACTGTTTCTTGACCACAGTTTTTCATCGATCTGTGCATTAATAAAATATTGGAATAAATGAAGGAGACAAATACTTGCCCTGCAGATTACAGCAGTAATTTATAATTAAATTTGATACAATTTTTTTTTGAAGTCTGGCATTATGTGTGTGTTTTACTGATGGTTTATTTTCATGTGCTTGATAATTGTAATAAGAGTTTCCAGTAAACTGCTTACCTTTTGAATAGATTCATTAAAAAGTATTTGCTTGTTCTTCATTTAGAGTATGTGAAGTAAAATACTAAGGAGTACATTTCCAAGAGTTTCAAGTAATAAAGTTTGGCTAACATAGCTGGTAAATGCATAGCTGCAGTTTAGCAATCATTTGACAGTATTTAAATGTTGTTACTTAGTGCTATAACAAATCCTGCAATTGAAACATGATTTGAGTGTTGTTTGTATTTTTTATTAGATGATTTTTGGAAGTCGAACATTCTGGGAAGATAGACATTTAGAATACATTGATTTTGGTACTTTACCTTTGGTTTTGTTTAATTTTTTAGAAAGGTGGGCTTTTTTTTTAATGTTTATGGAGAAGTCATCTTAATGCTTTTTCTCTTCTGTTACTAAAATTCTGCTTTTTGAGCTGAATGTGGAAGTTGTACTAAACAGTTTTGTTTTATTTTAATTTGAGGAAAAGCATGTGAAGTGTGCTTAGACTGAGGGACAAATACTGTCTGGATCTGCTAACCACTTATGGTTAAATAGCCAGTCTGCTATTCCAGAGCAAACCAGTGTGTGAAAGCTGTGCTTCTTTATGGTATAATTGTGTGCGCTATTTTTTTCTCAACATTGATCAGAGTTCTTAACAATTCCTGCCTGATTTATAGTCATGAACAAATTGCTCCCATGAAGTTACCGTTGTGGGTAGAATCACAGAATGGCTTGGGTTGGAAGGATTGTCTAGTTGATACCCAGGGCCCCATCATCGAGCAAATTGTTTTAGAAAAACAAAACAAACAACAAAAAAAAAGCCAACAATTGTAAAAGTGAAGTTTTTACTTATTTTTGGTCAATTTCATCCAGCTTACCATCCATGCCTTCAAAAAGAGTGGCTACAATTCAGCAGGCGCTGTTTGGAAGGTTGGGCTGATTGTAAACTGCTGTTGCTGCTGAGGAAATCACTTGAATCAGTATCTTCATTGTGTAGTATTGAATCTAAATGGACTATCACTTCAGATGCCATTAAATTTGTTAATGAAGCCAGCTCAGATGCATGCTTTGAGCTTACTAGTGCATCCAGTCAAGAGAACTTAATGAAAGTATGTCGCAGTATTCATGTTATCAGTGAAGTAGAAGAGATCTAGAAGTGTGATGCAGTTTTCTGAGTAGGGCTGTGCAGTTCTGTAAGTTCCCCTAGAATGTGAGGTACTTAAGAGCAACTGTGAATGCATGCACAAGTGGCTTTATGTGAGGTTCTCAAAGTCCTATGTTCCCCAAACAGAATTATTTTATTCTTTCGTTACTGCAGGCAACAGAAACATTATAGAAACAGAAACAAGTAATAACTTGTTTGTTCACTGGTTTGCATCAGGCTGCACGTACATTTTCTCTGTTGGGTTTTACATTCTCTTTCCCCTCACACTTTCAACATCGAAGCTGTTGGTTAAGAGTGCTCTGAAGTGCAGTACATTATCACTTATATACATACATTTAAAGTAGATGAATAACTTTTTCAGTTTAGATTAACTCACTGCAAAGACCTGAGAAGTTGTGCTATGCACAGTATGTTTTAATTTTTAAATATTTCTCAATTTTGGAGCAGTCAGAAGATGATGTAATTTGTTATATTTGAAATATTGTGTAATATTAAGCGTAATTATAGAACTAATAATAGCTTTTTAAAAGAGCAGACCCTTGCATTTATTCCCCATGCTTTCCAATTTGAAAATTGTTATTTTTCTGAGATTTGACAGGGTAGCCAGAGGAGCTTAAATATAGTTCCTGACAGCAGTATGACTGCTTGAATAGACTGCCTGATTTATAGAGTTGTCTATGTGCTTGTCTATTACTGATGGATATTACCAAAGTGACCAAAGAAAAATGGGATGTTGTTTTTAAATAAGGCTATTCTTATATTCTATAGGCAAAACAGTAGCAATATGAAATAGTATTTTTTCCTGTACTTCATTGTCTCTTGTGAATTGCAGATACATTGTAAACACCTTAGTTGCTGACGGGTAGTAGTTGCCTGACTTAAGCTAATGCAATTTCTTTAAAACTTTCAGTAAAGCCTATGGATCTTGTACGTAATTTAATTATGAAATGCATAACAGAGTTTATTTAAAACACAAGCATGCATATCCTAGGACACTAGTTTCTTGTTGCCTTTCATTTCCAGCATGAGTGGAAACTTAAAAACAAAACAAAACAAAAAAACAGCTATGCATTTCTTTGTTTTCTTGGAAGGTGTTTTTTCTGTCAGTGTTTCGGTGAGTTCACTATGATCTCGTTCCTAATACCATAGTTCAGGAAGAGATGTTATTAGTTTTAGTTTGATAGTTCTCTGCCTCAAATTATGTCCTTCTTCTCGTTAGTGTAACTATCTAATGGCTAATCCTCCACACACTTAGTTATTCTGTAAAATCATTATAGCTCAGGCAGTTTGTAATATTACAAGAAATGGAATAGATGGCAGTGGAGCTGGAGAGAAGGGTGTAGAAATGCTTGGCTGTATGGAGCAGGCAGTATGGGTCACTTGAGTTCTGCAGCATTGCTGTCTTGGGAGGACTGGCTGGGTTATGATCAGTACTGGGCCCAAGGACTTAAGGATTTGCATTTAGATGAAAAACATGCATTTCCTTGCTTTTCCTGGCATGATGATGGTTGACCAGTCTGGAGTGAGATAGTTTGTCTGTCCTTGACTGGCCAAGTGGAAATTAGAATTTCTTGGAGATGACTTGCTGCATTTCTTAGCCTTCCCTGTTTTGCAGAGGACACATGGAGTTCTGACAAGGTTTTCCTCATTAGTATGAGACCATATAAGATCAAGCAAGATTACGTCTGGAGGTGAGCTTTCTCTAGAGACAGTATAACTGCTTTGGAGTTATGCTTTCTTTCTCGTATCTATTTTGGAAATGATATAAACTGCCCATAAATAATAACTGAGTTGACTGCATAGTTTGCCTTATAGATAAAAATTTTCAGGACTTAGACTGTTAAATGGTTTCTGTAGACTTTTTGTATAAAGAGGATGAAGAAATAGGAAAGAAAGATTTGAAGCAATAGAAATAGCTAGCAGAATCCAGAAAGGATAATCAGACAGAAGGAGGAGATGACCTGGGGGCTGTCTGAATTGGACCATTACACAAAAACAGTCCAATATCATTTTTTAATTTGTTAAATGGAAACTTTAACATTATACTGTCTAAAGATAGGCTTCCTTCTGTAAGAATTCATCTGACTCATTTTCTTCATTTCCTACCCATGACCCAGCATAGGCTATCCTTCTCTATGCAACTAATTATCCCAGTTTCTGAAGCATAGTTTCTTAAATGCATAGATTTTTTTTTTGCAGACCTTTTAGTTAGTGTTAATAAAATGCCACTCACAATTCCTGTAGTCCTAATATAAAAGTGGCAGACCAGCTGTACTGTGAGAATTAACTCTGTCCTGTATGAAAATGCTTTTTCTTACAGCCTGCCCTCCCCATTGTTTTTCATATTCTCCTGAGATTGAGAACAAAAAAAAACCCAACAACAACAAAAACCAAACAAGAAAACCCAGTCAATTCTTTCCTCTTATGTGTTGAAACCCTGTTGTTCTACCTTTGAGATGTTCAGCTGCCCAGAAGTATACAAATGTGGCTCACTTGTTTTGAAAGACTTCTGCTAAAAGCCAATATTAATTGAAAAGGCTTTCTCACTGTTTTTCAAGGTTAATATTATACAAGCCTGTATCTGTAACGCTTTGCATTTTTCTTAGCTGTAATTTTTGTATAACATATACGTGTGTACGCTTCCTTTTCACTCATGTTTTTTGTCTTGCTCTGGACTTAGCATTTAAAAGGACATCTCTAGGCTCTTTTTTTACACTTATTTGACTTAACCGCACTGTGTGTATCCCACTTATCTTTGCAGATTAACATTATTACTTTATCTAGAAGAACTTTTTCATAAGCAATATTGTATTTTTTATTTTCTGTCATTTGTTATTTGCTACCTTCCAAACCAAGTTAGTTATCTGTGTTGTACCCCACACGGCAGCTCCTTCAAGAAAAATGTTCTTGTAAGTCTCATTGTTTTCAGATGAGTGACCAGAGTGTGCAGTGTGTTTATTTTCTTGTCAAGTATGAAGTATTTCAATTATTTTCCTTCCCATTTTATTATATCATTTAACAATTATGTTAATTACTGGAAAACTGATTATGCTAGATTTGTTTTTGTCTCTTGGGTTTTAAACTGTAGTTTTGGGATTTTCTGAGACTGTGTTTCAGGTATGTGAAAGAATTATGGGAATTCTATTTTGTGTTTTTTTTGTTGTTGTTAATCTAATTGTATGTGGTTTCCATATAGATCTATTTTTGATGGGTAGGGCTTACGTGGCAGTTTAATTTTCTTTAAGAAAACAGTAAGTAGCAGTTAGTAGTGCTTACCAAATATTGAATGGCCCGTTAATATGTAACTAAAATTACTTTTTTTCAGTGTCTATCACTTAAGTATGAGGGGGTTGTTGGTTGTTGTTTGGACTGGGATGGTACTCAAAGTGTCCGACTGGAAATAAAAAAAAAAAAAAAAAAGGATATAATAGATATTAAATAAATATCTCTGTCCTGCCTTTTCCATCACTCTAACTTCCTTAGTAAGCAGACAGGCTGGGTTTGGTAGTACTAATATGACACTGTCTCTTACAGGTTAATCATGGGTCAAACAGGAAAAAAATCGGAGAAAGGACCAATTTGTTGGCGAAAACGTGTAAAATCAGAATATATGAGACTGAGACAGCTCAAGAGATTCCGACGTGCAGATGAAGTAAAGGTATGGGATGTTTTGATTCTCTTGTTTAACAACTATTATCAGAATCAATTTTTTTAAGTATTGAGTGACTCTCAAAGTTGTCCTGCATTTAACACCTGCAATAACAATTTCATGAAATATTTTGTCAGCATGCTGAAAACTCATCATAACACACCTGCTTATAAGACTAGAGTTATATTTGTATGTGATTGAATCAAGCATGCTAAGTATCAGAAGAGACTGAAGAGCAAGTATGGCAACTTGTTTAGCCACGTACTCTTTTCTAATTCCATTTAGAACTTAATTCTGTGGTAAACCTCTAGATCTCTAAATGTGAGAACTTCTTTTCAGTCAAAGGAAGTGATAATGAAATCTTCTGAACCTGACCGACGTTTAAACGAAGTTGGAGCAGTTCAATGTTGAGGGCTTTTTAAAAACTGCTTATGATTTTAGTAAATGTTGTGATTCCTTAAGATTTTAGCAGGTGAGTCTTCAGCTTATTTACAATGTTCACAATTGTGATTAATTTTTAGAGTATGTTTAATTCTAATCGTCAGAAGATACTGGAAAGAACTGAAATATTAAACCAAGAATGGAAACAACGTCGGATACAACCTGTACACATCATGACTTCTGTGAGCTCTTTGCGCGGGACCAGGGAGGTTGGTTAACATGTGTTGTGGTAATTCCACGTACAAGGTTGTTAGCATGTTTTTGTTTCAGTACCTGGAAAGTTGGCTGTCATTTCTTTTCCAGCTTTACATGACTTCTCAGCTAAATATTTTTCTTACAAGTAAAGGAATAATTTATTTGTCTGTTAGATGACTTTTATCTGGAAAGCAATAAATAAATAGGCTGCATAGCTTTGAGCAACACACAAGTCTGAAACTTATTGGGATTGTACTTCAGCATCATTTAATCTTTTTGGCTCGCTGATATTGGAAGTCTAAGCTTGCTCCTTGTTGGAGTTGATCTCCAGTTGTACAAATAAGTAGATACTTTAGTTCTTATTGAGTTAAAACATGTGAAAGCTGTGATTGCAGCTAGTTGAATAAATCTACTTGATATTAAGTAAGGTCATTTAAACATGTATGTTCTGAAAGGAGCCAATTCTGATGACAACCAGCTTGAGTGTTCAAATTGGCATGTTAGTAGCTCCTCTCCAACTTCCACTTTTAGGTGGAGGTTTAATTTATCTTATGTTAGTTGCACTTCTTCAAACTAAGACAGTTTGAGAGTGCTTCATGTGTAATAATCTGAAAAGCTAACTCCTTTTCAATAGGATGAGAATGAAGATTTCACTGTGAACAGGTTTAAAAAAAATCAAACAAAACCACAACATCTTCCTATTGAAGGAAATCTTTTAGACTTACATTTCCATAATTTTTTAGAGGGAAGCTGGTGTTGTGTATAACAGGGAGGTGCATTTGTGTGCTTGACTATTTTCTTTTAAACATGCTTGAATACGCAATTACTCAACACCTAGCTGTACACCTATTATATAGCACTGTAGGATCAGCACTTCTTGAAAATGGATAGGTATTCATACTTTTTTTATAGTAAAAGATCATGTTTCACCATCCCTCTTCTTAATTTTTTTTGTAGCCTGGCTCGCTACTTTATGTTAATACCCTATGTGAATTGGTGAAGCACACTAATTACTGTATTCAAATGCAGCCTGTCTTACGAATCAGAAAAACTTCCATGCTTGATCTAAGATTGCAATAATTTATAGTGGAGTGGTTTAAAAGATAATTTAAACATCTTTTTCTTAATATGCTTAATTTCTTCATAGTTATAGAGGACGCTGGCTGGTTTTGTTACTTGACTGAAAGATTTTGAGAAACTTCATGATTTTGATTAAGACTGTGGTGACACAGGTTTTCTCCAGTGGTTAGTCCAGTGAGTGTCAACCAGAAACCTTAATACATTCCATGGTAGACTAATAAATATCAAGCTGAGTTCCATACCTAAACAAGGGGAACAGAACTGAGACACAGTCCTAAATGTGGTTAATCATTTTAACATATCTTTGGAACTAGAAGTCTCAGGTGGACAACAAGCTAAAAGTAATTATTTTTTGCTTTTGTATTTTTCTCTAAGGTGAAAAATTTGCTAGAAGACTGCTAGATAGAAAATAAAACATTTACCTGAAGTTAGGTGTAAAAGCACCATCATAATATGGTATTTTGAGTATTGGTATACATGTTAGAAATCTAACTTAATTCCCTACAGATCTTAAATCTTAAACAAAAACCAAACAAACCAGGAAACAACAACAACAACAAAATCTAGCTTATATCATTCTACTAGGTACTGTCTCTATGTACTGTATGTTACATTACTTGGTATATCTCTTTAAAAATGTGAAGCTCTGTTCATCTTTCCCTTCTGGAAGGGAGAAAAATCTTGTCTTCACTTCCATTTTTCCTTTCAGGTAGCTGTGAGAGCTATTCTAAACATAGTTTACCTAACTCCAAATCTTCTTTGTACTTTCCGTACCATTGTATTTTCCCATCTGCTTTTGTTTGTAACTTTTTTTGGAGATTTTCCATATTGTTCCTGAAATATTTGAGAAGAGCTGATCTATTATCTGTTGAATAGATTGAAGAGTAACCCAAAAGTTATTTGTATTTCTGTGACATGTCTGGCCTTTGGAGACTGCGTAAGTCTCCAGAAATAAAGGAATCTCACAGCTGAAAAGGATGTCCTGAGTTGCATATTAAGAGAATCTTTTTTTTCTCTATTCTTTGTAAACAATAGGCATAATTGAAGATTTGAGGATAGGATAAAGATAAGCAGTCAATAACAGGGAAGCAGGGCAGGAGGTAACAAGAAACATGGAGCATCTGTTTCTGTAATGTGTCTTGATGGCATTATAATATTTTATTTTTTAACATAATCATATATGATTTCTGCAGTGAATTGATCAAAAGCTGAAGGAATTCAACTACCACTCTGATGGATGGAGTAAATAGTCTAAAACCAGTGTAACAGCAATAAGTACTAAATCTCTTCTGAAATACCAGAAATAGCTTATACTGTAGGTTGAATATTCTGAGTAAAATACTAAATACCTTAAAACAGCTGTTCTACTATTATGTGGAAGAAAGAAAAAATACCATGATCTATTAATAAAGGTACTAAACCAGAAATAATTTCTGCATCTTTTTTCCTTCTAAACCTATTCTTCTTATTATGCCCTGAAAATCTGATTCACTTTTCAAAGGTGGACCTCGCTAATTTTGATAAACACTTGTTTGTTGTAGAGTGTACTTTCTTGACTTTTCTTTCCTGAAGTTGCTATTGTAAGTGTAACTTCAACCTCTTATTTCAGTGCTCTGTTACCAGTGACATAGATTTTCCAAAACAAGTAATCCCACTAAAGACTCTCAATGCTGTTGCTTCTGTGCCTATAATGTATTCTTGGTCGCCCCTTCAACAAAATTTTATGGTAAGTTTAAAAAGGTGGTGTGGGAAGAAATACAGGTGAAAAGGGAAGAGCTTAGTTTTAGAAACAAAACATGAGTAAAAGGTATAATTAGTTGCAAACTAAGCCTGTATTTTCAGTGGTCCTCAGTATCTCTAAAACTGCTTTAAAGAGAGCCTCAATGTATTTCAAGTGACCAGTTGTATTGTATCACATTTTAAAATGTATCTACATTTTAAAAATGTAGATTTGAGTGTTCATGAAGAAACATTGAGAAACATTTTCTGAGAGATATCAGTACTCTTATCTAAGACAGTTGAAGAACATTCAACATGACAGTTGAATAAAAAGAATTTAATCCTGAATTAGTCTTCTTATGTAATGGTGATCTTAGCAACCGGAATATAGCCTTTTCTTATAATTAGCTTTTTTGTATATGCATGCCTTCATGTTAATTTTCTGATACAGAAGTTTGACTTATTTGAAAAGGTAAACTTATTAAAAATCTTTATCACAGTATTTTGTACACAGTGGCTTTTGCGGAAATGGTTATTACATTAATCACAGCAAAGTGATTTAAATAACCATTTTTATCAGTATGTTCAGAGTTCCTCCGCTTCTTTCTTTTTTTTTTTCTACTTGCTTTCAATTTGTCAGTATCAGGGTATTCTGCACTGCTTAAGAATCATGATCAGCAGGAAAGTTTGTGTTTATTTTTGTAACAATAGAAGGTTCTTTTGAAATACTGGAAGATGCAGCTGAGTATCAAGGTCTGTAAATTCTACTGATAAAGCTCTGGAGTTTTAATGTGTCTTTATAGACAAAACAAAACTGACAGTGGCATATGCATTAAATTGTAAGGCATATTTCTGTGCTGTTTAGACAACTTGAATTTAGAGTGTTTCTGTATCATGTTTCCTTATCTCTAACAGAGAAGTGAAAGGGTTATTTCTATTGCCTATTACCATGGAAGGGAAGCAAGGAAGGGAAAATGAATTTACCAATGTAAGCTTTCCAAAGCTAGGTAGCTTATTGTGCTTCTACAGTAGAAGCGTTGTTGTAACACAGTGCTAAGCTAAATGCTAGGTTTTATTGTCCTTCTGCTAGGTGTTAATGGCCTTCCAATACTTGAAGGGAGCGTATAAACAGGAGGGGGAATGATTGTACACGAGGGTGGATAGCAATAGGACAAGGGGGAATGGTTTTAAACTGAGACAGGGGGAGGTGTAGGTTAGATATTAGGAGGAAGTTTTTCTCACAGAGGGTAGTGACGCACTGGAACAAGTTGCCCAGGGGGGTTGTGGATGCCCCGTTCCTGGAGGCATTCAAGGCCAGGCTGGATGTGGCTCTGGGCAGCCTGGCCTAGTGGTTGGTGACCCTGTACTCAGCAGGGAGGCTGAAACTAGATGTTCTTTTAAGTCCTTTCCAACCCAGGCCATTCTATGATTGTCAGTGCTTTGAGCTAGTCACAACTGGTACAAAATAATGTTAAATAAGGGTAGGAGGTTTGGTTTATTTAGTTAAGTGTGAATATGCTCAAATGGTGAAGCCAGTTTAACTGTGAAATCTAGATGCATGCAGATTGTGAAAACAGCAGTGCTGACACTGCCAATTGGACGTGCAATTTAAAATTGTTTGATCATATCTGTTGTTACTAGGTGGAGGATGAAACTGTTCTACATAACATTCCATACATGGGAGATGAAGTGCTTGACCAGGATGGTACTTTTATTGAAGAGCTGATAAAGAACTATGATGGGAAAGTACACGGAGATAGAGGTGAGCCCAAACACTTAGTTATAGTGATCAATTCTTCCCACATAAATAATTGTTGTCAGTTTTGTTTATTAAGGCCTGATGCTTGCCTGTTGCAGCAGTATTTCTAGAATTCCTTCTCTATGTAAGTATCGGATTTAACAGAGTCTCTTTTAATCTATTGATTTTTGTAAGGCTATAGAGTATTTAAATAATAGCATGGAGAAATTGAATGCATAGTTTTTTCTTTCCCAAGGCCATAAAATGTTTCTTCATAATTCTTAGGTTTAACATAGAGAATTTTCTGGTCTTCAGTGTTCAGAGCTTTGAAATGTAATGGTATAATGTCCTTATGTAGGCCCTATCTTACGGAAAGTGGCAGGAGAAGCATGCAGAAGGTTATGACAATATTTACAAATGCAATTCTGTAGAACAACATTTTTGGTTTTCTTCTCTTGCGTTCAAGGTGTAAATACCTACTTTATTGGTTATCACAAATTATTTGCTGTTTTAAAAATATCTGTTCTATAAATCAGGTTGAACAAAACTGGTACGTATGCTGTATGCATATGTATTCACAGGTGCTGTTTTTCCTTGAATCAGTAGATCTGCCAACTGTGTATCCACTCAAAATGACTTACGCAAGCCTAAACATTTTGTATCACTTATGAAAGTTAAGCCTGCAATTCAATAGAAAATACTTGATACTATACCAGTCTTGCTGATTTACTCTGGGCCTTTGGATAGCTGGTGTCTTTATATTTTTTGAAGAACATAGTGAGTTTTTGCCTTTGGATATTTTTATGAATTTACTGGTGGTTGGTTGTCTTGTCAGAGAGCTGACTAGGTCAAAATGTTAAAATTACTAGTAAATGTATTCTGTTACTGATTTCACCTATTATTAAATGAGTCTATCTTTAAAATTAATATTTTTTCACTGTCTTAATTGCCATCATGAAATTAGAACTTACTGTTATTAGGGGTCCTTTGTAACTGTATCTCAAAAGTTGAAAGAAGGCCTTTCATTTTCCCAGTATCTTGTTGTTTTTCATTTTAGCCATATGCAAAGAACTTAAATGCCATGGAAATCTGTAACCCAGAGACACTCTCATATTATAGGAGCTAGAATTATAAAATATTTCTGTAATTGTATTTCTGATAGGAAAATTCATACTAACCTGTGTGTATATTGAGAGTTCTGTTTAAAACATCCAGGTGATGTAGCTGGATCCATTGTTTACATAGGAATAAATCCATTAGCTTCTTACAAGTTATATGTACGCCTTCTGTTTGAGTTCAAAAGTATGGTGATGAACAGTACAGTTACCACATGGTTCAGTTGTTTTTTCAAAAGTAACATCATTAAGTACAGTTTTTCCCTTTCTTCAAAATTACGTTTTTGTCCATCTGTACTGCCCTGTGAATTTCTGAGCTAATAAACAGATACACAACATTGTATCTTTTGCTTTTCTCTCTTTTTTTTTTTTTTTTGTTTATAACTGAAGTTTGTTTTTTTTTAAACACCCATCTTTAACGGGAGAAGTAGATGCTGTGGAACTACCAACCAAAAATATCTTTGGGGATTCTCTAACTATCTAAGGGTAGCTTCATAGTCTGGCAATGCATGCAAACAGACTAGCTTAACCTAACCATACTGGAATTAGAATTCTGGTATAAAACCTGTTAAGCAATCTAGTTAGTAAGGCTACTCTTTTCTTAAGGAAAACTTAACAAATTTTTATCCTCTTCTTCCTAGTTGTCAGTTTAAAAAATAGAGATCAAGTGTTTTTAACTATTCTTCGTTCATACATTGAAACGAAGTAGAAAAAACACAAAAATGTTTTCTATAAATTACAGGTTTTACTGTAATGCGAGTGTAGAGAGGATTAAAAATACTTCATGTGCGCCATGTGTTTTTTGTTCACTCCCAATTTTGCTGAATTTCAGAATGTGGATTTATCAATGATGAAATATTTGTTGAGCTGGTCAATGCACTTGGTCAATATAGTGATGATGAAGATGATGATGGAGATGACAATCCTGATGAAAGAGATGACAAGCAAAAAGATCGGGAAGGTAACAGGATGGGTATGTCTGTCTGCAGACTTTAAAAATAAGACCAGAAAACTCTCTTCTTTAATCACTGGATAAATTTGTTCAAATCCTTCTACTAAATAGTTTTCAGATCTGAAGTAACATTATTTTCTTCATCATTTCCTTTGCCATTTAGTTCAAGAATTGTACAGAGAATACTACAAAAATGCTTTTGCTAGTTTTCTTTCTCTGTGACTTGAGACAGTCAAATGCTCACAAATCAGTCGGGCATATAAATATAGATCAGTCTAATAAATACTTTAGTACTCCTCAGAAAATTGAATAATACTATTCTTAAGTAGGCAGAGTTCTGAATTGCCATCTCCATCTGCTGGTGAAATAGTGATTTCTCCAAATTTTATTAGTGCAGTTCTGTCAGCAAGGAAGATCACTTTAAGCAATTTACTTTAAATTCTTGGTAATTTAGAAATAAAAAACTTTGTTTCTTTTATTAGGATTTTGGTGAAGTCCCTCTCTCTCTCTGAACGCCTCTTTGTTGTAGCAAAGGAGCAGAAAAAATAATTTATTTTGCTTTTGTTTTGTTTTCCAAATGTTTTCCTGCTTTGACAGAGAAAGAAAGTCACCCACCTCGGAGGTTTCCATCTGACAAGATATTTGAAGCCATTTCCTCAATGTTTCCAGATAAGGGTACAGCAGAAGAATTGAAAGAGAAGTAAGGGTATTTCATGTATTGCTGGTTTGCATTATGAAACAAAGATTCTATGACTTCATTAAATGCTTGTTGATAAGGAATCTTCTCCCACCTTCTTAAGAAGCTTCTAGCTTCTGTAGCGTTGTATAACTTGTGCAAGTGGTATTCAAAGGGAGTTAGATGTTCTCTCTAGTTGAGTGAAACAGTGAAGAGAGGTTTATTAGTCTTTCAAAGTAATGAAAAGTGAGTGCTTGCATGTGATTAATAATGTCATTTGTTAGTGAGTAATATATAAGTGAAGGTGATGTTCAAGAAAGTAAATGCATGCCTTGCTAGCAACTTTATATTAATGAGTATGGAATTAATAACTTGTCACACTATTTGCTGATGAACAGACACTTACCTTTCCTACAATTTTTAAAAATTTGTTTCTGAAAACACATAGTAACTTTTGACTGCAGTATCACTTTGGTTTTTATTATACTGAATAAAAAAACTTGTATTTCTTTCTCTTAAGATACAAAGAACTCACTGAACAGCAGCTTCCAGGAGCTCTTCCTCCTGAATGCACACCAAACATAGATGGACCAAATGCTAAATCGGTTCAGAGGGAGCAAAGCCTACATTCTTTTCATACACTCTTCTGTAGGCGCTGTTTTAAATATGATTGCTTTTTACATCGTAAGTACAATTGTATTGTCCTTGTATCTCTTTCTGTTTGCAAGCCAGAAAACTTAAAAGAGCCATGAGATACAGTACAGAAAGAAAGAGGAAAAATAAAAACAGTCATATCACTAAAGTTTACAAAAGAGGCCTGTCCATGTTGATGTTACTTTATGGTGAAAACTATCTCTTAGAACATTGAATGTACCTGTTAAGGTGGTTTGTTATCCTTTTTGCATTTATCAATTCTTGTAGAATTCCTGGTTCAAACCAGCCTGTGATGTTATTTCTCTTCATATGGTCTTCAAAAAAACTGCCTTTTTTTTCCTACTACAATTACACTTCTGCAGTTTCTACAGAGCAACTGAGAACTGAACATAATTCTCCATAAGAAATATCTGGTTATTTGCAGACTTGCTTCATCTTCCATGAGGGAAGAGGAATATCCAGTTCTCTTAGGTTACTTTCTAGCCATGTGATTTGAAGAATAGTTTCAGACATTTGAATTTTAGCAACTTTGATATCCTTTCCACTGAATTCCTTCCACGTTGCCCCATTCTTCTGGGGAATTTAATGAGAACTTCAGCAATTACACAAGTTTTCATTTGCAAACAGTGAAGAGTAAGATTCTGTACTTCTTTGTGAGACTGTTCTTTCTCTGAGAATAGAGTCAAGTGTAAAGGGAAGCCTAACAGTCAAAGATGAAGTGGTTTGGTCTTGTAGTTGAATACTGTAATGCCCTCTATTCAAAATTCATTTTCTCTTTTGACTTAGCTGCTCCTATGTGTATTAGACAGTATACGTGCATGTTTATCTGGAAATCTTTGTGCTTTGTCAGCAGTTCCTCATCCAGCACACATGCATTCTGCCTGTATTTGTACTTCCTTCTGAAGGCTTTGTGCAGGTTTTTGGTATGCCTTATTTGTCTTTTGGTTTAAAGAGGAACTGGAGTTATTCTTAGATGGGGAGGGAGGGGGAAGTTTCTAGTTTCATCAGTGTTTGTGGCTTCTGGAGTTGGGTCAGTTAGTTTCACTTTCTCCCTGTATTCCATTGGCAGGTCTTGCTTGAAACTACATTCAGAGAAGCTCTTTGTCCAGCCATCTTCAACATTGTGTGTCCTGTTAAGCTGTAGGTATTGTTTAAAAGTGTCTTAGTTGCCTGGGTGACTCACTTCAAGAAGTGCTCGGTGTGGACCCTTGGTCTGTAGGACAGGGAGGTGAAGCTGTGTGCTACCTCTTGGCATACCCATTAGTCTGGAGCTTTTGGTAGTGTCAGTAGTCTACCAGGGAGTTTGAATGTCAGTCTAGTTTTCCTGTTTCAAAAGCATTTTGGTTTTTAAGTCAACAAGAAAGGAATGTTCAGATGTAGTGAGAAAAAAAACTTGTTGCAGTAACACTTCAGAAGGCTTTAGATATTTCTGCAGTAGTGTTGGGGTTTTTTTGGCCATTTTTCTCGCTATTTTTTTTAACTTGGAAGAGTTTTCTACTGTTTATGTAGATATGTCTTTATATAGATTTACCTTTTCTAGTTATTTTTGAAGCTTTTTAGAAGAAGGACTGAACAAATGTACATCCATAAGTCCATTGGCCCTGCAGGGATGCACCTACGAGTGCTGAGAGAGTTGGCAAATATGCGAGGCCACTTAATATTTGATCAGTTGTGGCAACTTGGAGAAGTGCCTGGAGAGTATAGAAAAGCAAATGTCACTTCTATCTTCAAGAAGCGCAGGAAGGAGGATGCAGAAAACTAACCCAGGTCAGCCTTTCCTTGATGTCTGGGAAGACAGAACAACTAATCCTGGTAGGTATTTGCAAGGCACGTGAAGTCAGGAATTCTCAGTATGGATTCATCAAGGAGAAGTCATGCTTAACCAACCTGATGAGTTTCTATAGTAAAATGACTGGCCTGGTAGATTAAGGAAGAACTGGATACTGTCCAGTGCCCTGTGGGGCATCTTTGTTAATGATCTGGATGATGGAGTAGAGTGCACCTTTGTGGTTGATAGTGGGGGAAGTGGCTGAATCATGCATCTAGCTAGAGGGAAATCACAGGCTGGAGAAGTGGGCCAACAGGAACTTCATGCAGTTCAGCAAAGAGAAACGCAAGGTCTTACATGTGGGGAGAAGTAACCCCAAGCACCAGGACAAGCTGACGGTCACACAGCTAGATAGCAGCTTGGCAGAAAAGGCACTGGGAGTTGTGGTGGACACTAAGTTAAGCATGAATCAGCAATGGGCCTTTGCTACAAGGAAAGCCTATGGTGTCCTGGGCTGCTTTAGGTGAAATATTGCTGGTAGATTGAGGAAGGTGGTCCTTCTCTCCCTCAGCCTTGATATCCAGTTCTGGGCTCCTGGTACAAGAGGTACATGGAAGTACCTCTTGAGGATGTTACCCCCTTGAGAGATGTTAGTGAAGAGTCATTAAGATGAAGAAGGAACTGGAGTATCTCTCTTATACGGAAATCCTGAGAGCTGGGAGTACTTCTGGAATAGAGAAGGCTCAAGGGAGGAGCTGAAACATGGAATGCAGGAGCCAGGCTCTTTCCCTTGTTGCGCAGTGATGGGGTAAGGAGAAACAAATGGGACAGGTTTCTCCTGAACTTTGAGAAGCAATTCTGTGTTGTGTGAGTGACTGAGCACTGCCACAGAGAGATTTTAGTTTCTCTCTTTGGAGAGCTTCAAAAAGCCATCTTGATGCGGTTATGGGCAGACTGCTGTAGGTGTCCCTGCTTGGTCTGGTTTAGGCCAGATAGCTGGAAGAGACATCTGGAGGCCCTCTGTGATTCATAGATTGCATTTTAATACTTGTTGCTATGGAGAGTCTGGTGTTACCAGTCCATGGTTTTATAGGAACCAACTCTGTGAGACTTCTTACCGTGAAGGCTGTGTTTATACCATTACTCATTTTGATGTATTCTTAAATGCTAGAAGCAGCCAACAATAAATCTGGAGTAATGTCATTAGTCAGCTGTAGGGTATCAGTTCTTACACTAGCAGCATAATTTAAATGGAAAGCATTGTGGTCTCTTATTCCATTGTTCATAACCTTCAGATGGCAAACAGTGTTTATGCTGAAGGACTGCCTTGTTGCTGGTGATTTTTAAGTCCTTTAAACAAGTCAGTATTCTTTCCAAAGTGTTGTATGCCCAAGGCATTGTTTTAAGCTCTGCCTTGAGCTTAAAAAGGACTAAACTTTAATCTCTTCAGATATTCTCTGCCTTTAGCTGTAAAAAGGAAAACCATTGTTTTCAGTATGGTGGCATTCCACAGTGAATTCTTCCGTTCACTGTGGAGCATTGTGTCAAGACAGTGTGAAGTTATCTGCAATGATTATGCTATTCATCAGAATTTATGTGGCATATTCATTGTTGCCAATTTAAAAAAATAAATAAAAAATTGATCATTGCGAAGAGATCTCTTGAAGCTCTCTTTATGCATTCACTATATAACTTACAGAGTACATACTTAGTGGAGTAAACTGCTATTTTAGTCACTATTCTGTAAAGACATACCCAAATCTCACCTCTACAATGATTAGTAGATACCTTCTGCTTTTTTTTTCTGTAGTAACACCAAAGAAAGAAGATTTTTGTGTATGTGACTAGAGGTGGGAGTTTATCTGTTAAGAGCTGAGAAAATTCAGCTGTATGACTTTTACTTTCTCTGAATTTTTAAGACTTGTAGACCAAATGCAGTGGATTCAGTGCTGGGAAATAAGAAACTCATCAAAAAAAAAGATTACGCTGATTATCAGAGGGCTACAATGACAGATTACAGTGTATCTGCAACAATTTGACTAACTTTTAAACAAAGTTGATAGCATTTCTGCCAGCACCATAATGAATTATCCGTATGTTCTCTACGTGCAATTGCCAAGCGCTACAGGATGATGTCCTGGCTTCTGTAGATGATACTTTGGATTAATCGTCTTGGAGATGTGGTGGGCTGTGGTAATCTGCTTTGAGAAGTAGGTTGAAAATTCTCTGGAGAAGGCATTGAGAATTTAAGATAAATGAATACAAGCATTGTGTTCATTCTAGTTTTGATCTTCTAACTCCCACTCTTGGGTTCTGGTTTTGTTAAGTTTATCCTTATTTTATATAGTTTCAGATCTTTATTCTAGAAAGTTTCAGTTAAATATTAGAAAATCTATCATTAGTTATTTAACATGTCAAGTCCCTTGATGAGCTGGCAATCCCTTTATGTGCAGGTGATGACATTACTGAAAAAACTTGTGTACCGACTTCATTTGCTGACAGCAAGGAATTATGCCTAAGTGTCTGGACTAACAAAGAAATTAGAAGAAGGAAAAATATCAGGTAGGGAGAATTTCCCAAATAGCTTGACTGTGAAGCAAATGTACATTTCAGGTTAAGCTATTATCCATGTACTCTCATGAAAATATGAGAATTGAGCCCATTGGGGATGAAACAAGTAATACATTGCAAAGATGAAAAACATGTTCAGTGGACCAGTTTTAGAATAAATTCAAGGAAATTGTTAAAGAAATATGGACTCTGGTTATTTTGGAAATTATACAATGTCATCCTCTGTTTCAGAAAAAATCAAATATTTGCAACATTCAGAATACAGCTATAAAAACAGTTTTATTTTTGTAGTGGTCCTTTCTTTTGTAGCAATCCTTCCAGATATCTCACAACAGTTGTGATAGATTCTGGTTGTAGTGGTCAGTATTATATTGTGTGTTTTTGAACAGTGGAATACAAGGCATGACTCTTAATTTAATTGTAAAATACAACAGTTTTTGTCTTTCTGGTTTAGAAAAGTCAAAGGATTTGTCTCTCTGGGTTACAAATAAAGTGAATTTTTTTTATTTAATGGGAGATAAATTTTTAATAGTTAAGCACTCATTTTAGGACCTCATAGACACTTGTAAATATATTCCTTTCTGCACATTGCAACAGCCTGACATAGATCACTGCCTACAGATATTTCACTGTGCTTTTGCATTTTTGCAAGATCCTTTTCCTTGAGGTATGAAAAGAGAATAAAACAAGTTGATGTTGAATTAATAAAATGATATACTATGCAAATTTTAAGATGCAGTGTTGAAAAATGTGGGTTCTTTTCCCCCCCCTCCATTTTTGAGTGGGAAGCTCCCATAATCTTGTTTCTTGAAAGCTGAAGGAGGGCGGGATAACTTAGCTTTAAATTGTAAGGTTTCTTCCTCATTTAACTTTTTCTACATACAGAAAATAAGAACATTTCAAGGATATATGAAACATATGTGATGCAACATGCTACATAAAAGTTTTTAAATGCGTGGGAAGAGTGGAAGAAATGCTAACAGCCACTATGCATAAATTACATTCCTATACTTGCTTGTAATCAGTTTTTACATATCTATGTCAGTATGTATTATACTGAAACCTTTTCAGTGTTTCCTGATTTATAAAATATATCTGTGGAGAAAAAGATGCAATATTTTGTTAAATACTTATATTCTTTTACACCTTTTTAAGCCTAGCCTTGGAAGAATACATTACTTCCCCAAGATCCCTATGTACTCTTGTCATTAATAGAGGCATAATATTGTGGAATTTGTCATGAGATTTCTACCACATCTTCCCTTATGGGAGTGAAGCATGTAGTGATGGTTTTAAGATGTCAAAGAAGCTCCCTTAAGAAGTACACACTAGCACTGACTCACCTTCCCTCCTGGTGCCAAATCAACATAGCTTGAAGAGCTATGTTGTAAACTAATAGCTTGGTGGATATTGCTTGAAAAGGGAATAACTTCTGTAGAAGTTCAGCCTTGAAGGCACAGTGATGGATTACTACAGCAAGAAATATCATGTAGAATCTAGAAATAAGTAGGAAAAGCTATGGTGGCGGTGTACTGAAGGAGAAAGATGTGAGTTCTGTTGATACAGAGGAGCCCCTCTTATGGATTTGTATGGGTTAAGAGGGGAGCTATTTGTTCTTTCAGTTCAAAAAATAGTACTTTGTATTCGCTAAGTGATGAAAAACATAACTGTAACTTACAGTTGCTTAGTTGTAACTGTGGTAAAAACTCCAACTTAAATGCTTGGGATTAAAGTATTTTCTGACAGAAGTCTCTTAGGCTTTCATGGAGTGTTATGGAACAGACAGCTAGTGCTGAGTCTTGTGTTTTGTTGTCTTTTTTTAAGCTCCAGTACACTGAATACTTTTTTTCTTGCAGTTGTATATGCTACTGTTACTACATTTATGGGGGAAAAGTATTTATTGGGGGACTTATATATATATATGTAGAATTGTGGAAAACTAAGGGTATTATTTTTGAAATCTCTTAATATAATTTCGGAACTTGAGTGTGCCAGTTCCTTTGTGACTAGCTGCAGATTTCACAGGTTTTGGGCTAGTAGGGGATTCTAGAGAGTTCCTAATGCTTACAGTGAAAATGTTTTATTGAGAGGCAAGTATCTAAGACAGAAGATCTGGTAGAGACAAGCTCTGGCAAAAATATGGCTGGGGGGCTTGGTCACTCTGTAAAAGTACTAACGTTGCATTTGTAATGTACCCAGTTCTGCATAATTCTAAGTCACTGTTCTGCAACTTGCAGAGAACTAACTGTGGCTGTTCTGATCACTAGTAACAGTCCGGAGCTAACTCCTTTTTACCTTGCAGCTTGCTTAGAGGAATTGAACTTCTACTACTTGTTAACTTAGTTTTGGTGCTGGTAACTAATAGAGTAAAAATGACCATAAGTCCTTCTCACTAGCTAAAATGAAAAATGGGTTATTCGCTTTGTTAAAGTGTGTGGAGTTCATTTTTTTGACAAGGCAAAAATTCAACATGGGATTCTTACAGCTTGAGAGATGATTATTCTTAGGAGAAGCTCTGAATAGTTCTGTTTTAACTTGGTAATGGTAATCAAGTTTGTTCTATTTGTTGAAAGGGAAATACAGCAAGTCCTTGGCACATGAAACAAATATGATATTCACTGATGTAAAGGGGCGTATGCACATTTACTCATCTACTTTCTGTGTAAGTCAAATATCAGTAGGTGGCATGTATCTTGAGGTTTTTCCATTTTTCTCATTCCTATGCTGTTCTTGGTAAGGTCCTGGTAAATCTTGTGTTTTCAATACTGTTTGAGTGCATTTTTTTACTTTTAAGATTTACAGATGTTATTTTCTTGCTTCAACAGCATTCCATGCAACTCCAAATACTTACAAAAGAAAGAATACAGAAACAGCATTAGATAATAAGCCCTGTGGACCACACTGTTATCAGCATCTGGTAAGATAATTTCAAATGAACTGTAAGAATTCACTAAAGCAGAATTACTTGTAAGTACACCAATCTTTGCTTAGTATTAGGATATGCTGTGTTTATGAACATGCTTGTCCCTGTGGCCCGCTTGCAGTCAAATGTGTCATCTTCAGTTTTTGTGGAAAAAAGTTTTAATCACTAAATGAATGAATAGGAATAATTTTTAACTCTGTTAGATGTAGTCTTCCATATTTGTAAGGAAGTGAGATCATTACCTGCTAATAATGTGTTGCTGCCAATGCGTCCAATCTAGTCAAAGAACTGGGTTTTACAGGCTTAACTCTCTCTTAAGTTACCTGTCAGCTAAAAATTGGACAGATTTAGTTTGCTGAAGGAGGGTTATATCCAGAATCTTGGTTTTTAAGGAACACATGATTTAAACTAATAAGGGGAAACAGTTTAAAAAAAAAAAAATCTCTCTCATACTTCACCTAAGTGAAACTACATGTCTAATCTTCTAATCTAAAAACTTCCTATCTATTATCGTACTCCTTTCCACTAAAAAGCAAATTACCATACTGATGGTCTTTTGAAAAATGCAGAATGCATATTGTTTAGGTGCCACGTGCAAAAAGAGTTCTTGTGCTTTGGAGGAACTCTGTGCAATATTCTCACTACTTCTGTCACCTTGGAAGATGGAAACTTACTACTGAATTATTTTTTACTTGGCAGCGAAAGTGAGAGTGGAAGTGAAATACTGATGTAAATACTTGGTAAATGTAGATTTACTCATAGTAACATCAGAAGCATCAGAAAACTTGAATGTGGAGAGACCTTATTTTGCATCAATGTTATGAGTAAATTAACTGGAATTTGTGTACATGATTAAAATTATAGAATAATGTAAGTTGGTACAGTGTGCAAGTATCCCCCACCTCAGGCCACAGGTGAAAATGTTTCTAAACTTTTACTGAAAATCAATGTCTTATTTTTAGGAAGGTGCAAAGGAGTTTGCAGCTGCCCTGACTGCTGAGCGTATAAAGACACCACCGAAGCGCCCAGGGGGTCGCCGAAGGGGAAGGCTTCCAAACAACACCAGCAGACCTAGCACACCGACAATAAACGTGTTGGAATCAAAAGACACAGACAGTGACAGAGAAGCTGGAACTGAAACTGGAGGAGAAAACAATGATAAAGAAGAAGAAGAAAAGAAAGATGAAACATCCAGTTCCTCTGGTAAGGCTAGTCAAAGCTTCTACTTAGCTGCAGTGCTTGAGAGCATGAATCCACCTTGTGCAATGCAATCTTAGGAACCATGTATTTGAAATATTTGGAAATTAGTGAAAAAGCAGAGTAACAATGAGTTTAATAGATCTCTGTTTAAAAAAAAAAAAAAAAAGCCCAGATTGTCTCAACTTAGTTTACAAGTGAGATCTGTAACTTTAATAGCCGATATTACCCAGTTCTGGACTTCTCCAAGAGCTACGTGGAAGTTACTCTTTTTTTGTAGTGCTTAAATAAATAAAACCAACAGAACTCTGGGCTTTTTTTAACTACAGTTGTTATAGGTTAATATGATGTTTTTAAAGGCTATAGAAACTTTCTGAAATACAACCTTACACTGATTCGTACTTTCAATGATTATTTATTACAGAAGCAAATTCTAGGTGTCAAACACCAATAAAGATGAAGCCAAATATTGAGCCTCCAGAGAATGTGGAATGGAGTGGTGCAGAAGCCTCAATGTTTAGAGTACTTATTGGCACCTACTATGACAACTTCTGTGCAATCGCCAGACTAATTGGGACCAAAACATGCAGACAGGTAAGGAGGGAAACAATTACTAAGGATGATAGTGTTTTACTTTTAAAACCTGAAATACAGAACTATTAGTATTAATTACTGAAAGACAAAAGGAATTTTCTTGGTTTTCCCAAGAATGTGATGATCCAGAATTCATGCTACAATTATATAGAGGTTAATTTAATTTAAAAACAGATTTAAAACTTACAAGAGGCTATAGCTAGAGTATCTCTTCTACAACAACAAAAAGAATTAACCTTAAATATACTGAAAGGAGGGATATAATCTGTAAGATGTTGATGGGAGGAAATAGTATTACTATAGAAAATGAGCAACTTTCTACAGTTAGAGATTTATCATGGATGTATTATGGTATCTCTTGTTAGGTGTATGAGTTTAGAGTAAAAGAATCTAGTATTATCGCTCCGGTCCCTGCTGAAGATGTTGATACTCCTCCCAGAAAGAAGAAAAGGAAACACAGGTAAATCTGTTACTAAATGACCTTAGCATAACTGAAAATTGGAAATAGAGGGGATCTGAACAGAAGCTGTTTTGAAGGAATAGTCATCCATATCCTTCCATTTCTTTTCAAAAAGAAAATTTGCAGCAGTAAAACAAAACTTTTTTTTTTTTAGGCAAAAACACTACCACATAGAGGATGGGAAATGTTATACTGGCCTCCCCTCCTCCCCCTAACTTCCTAAACAGACAGATTCTTGAAGGTTTACTGCTGCAAATAATCAAAGTTTAGTTTAGAAATACTCTTCCATATGGCTGGTTATAACATTCAAGTATTTCAATGGAATTTTGCATTGATAGATATTAAATGTACAAGCATTGTAGTGGTATTAGATAATGATGTATTATTTTTCAAATTAAACCTATGCTTTTTTACGTTGAAATGTATGGAATCATAAGATTCAAATGATCAGTAAGAAAAAAATATTGTAACTAACTCTAGGATAGCCTTTTTTTAATGGGAGATGGTAGGAATTCCCTTGTTACACCCAACTGCATTATCAACTAGAGCTTCAATTGAAGAAACAGGTTAATAGATTCTTAATTGCAGCTTCACTTTAAATAATAAGCTTCAATTAAGAACAAAATAAAGCCATGTGTTGAGCCAGAAAGACCTTCTAAAACCATTCCTGTTGAAATTTTAAACGTACTATCTACTGTCAGTGAAATGTAATTTTCTTTGAGAATCCTGAGATTCAAAAAACATAACTCATTGTTATGATCGTTTTTATTCCTAGGGATAAGAAAATAGGAGATAAATAAATAACTGACTGAAAGTTAGCAAGAACATTTATTTCTGTTTATTTTTTTCCATGTTTCTCATTTTTCCCTTCAATTTTCCTTATCTTCCCCATGTTCATTCTTCCTGTTCTTCCAGTAATTCCAGATATATTTATTATTTCCAGGCTTAATGAAATTCCTAATGTTGATTTAAAAACTGATGTTGGAGTAGAATGTTTCTGTTTTGTAGCACAGAAGCAGCTGATGTAAGCTAAGAAAAAAAAATCTAGTGAGCATCTGGACAAAATTGTCTGTTCTGACCAGAACTTATTGATTTAGTGTTTTTGGCACACTTTTCAAGATTTGGGGTATTTGCTGGGCTTGTTTTTTTTAAATCTGGAGTTAATAGCTACAGTGCAAGTTTAGAATATGCAGTTGGGAATTAGCTTGCTTTCAGGTTCATGCAAATTGCTATAAAAAATAATGCCACTGTATCTGTCTCTAAAGTGCAACTAAAAGGCTCAAGTGCACTTTGTATGATTGTATGGGTAGCACACTGACATTGTTTTTGGAGGTGTTTTGAGTCTTTTGTTTAAAATAAATGAAATCATATACCAGTATGTGGGGTTATTTGATCTTTTATTCTTACTAGCTGCAACAAATAGGTCTTGTATGCTAGTAATTTGGTTTTGAAATGCCTTCCAATTTTTTCTTTTACCTTTCAGTGAAGGGAGAAGATAATTTTTTTTCCTTTAATTTCATCGAATGTGGCAATTGAGCAATATTTGTTCTGTGTCCAAAAGCCTTTCAGAAAGGAAAACCTTTTTGCCTATATACATACTAGAGTAATCTGAGCACTGTGTAAAAATGTTGCACAACTTGATGACGGAAAACCACCTGAGAGTCTTTCTCTGTTTCTTATGCTGTTTGAGTTTATTCAATCCTGGAGTAAATCCATTTCTAGAAGCACCAGTGTCCTTTGCTTTGCTCTTCACTATTGCAAGAGTCTGATCTTTGAGTTTAACCTGTGCTCATGTGGTGCATAGCCTTTGAGGAAAGGCAGCATTCACTGAAGAGAAAAGCAGTTGCAGATGGCTTAGTTAATGGCCTTTTCTATCTGATTTGATAGCAGATTCTCTTAAGACTTTACTTCAGTTGTGCATGTAGGATCATAAAAATGACAGTTCTAACCTTGCAAGTGAAACTGCTACTATAAGCTGAATGGCACATCTTCCATGCCATCTTGTACCCATATAGGCACACTGAACAACTAGCTGGTATGACTGCACCCATCGTGGCTAGTAAATAATGTTCTCTTCCTCCATCCAATGTCTTTTTAGTTAGATAGCTGCAGTAAGACTGATCAAGAACAGGAAAAAATCTTTTAATATAGTGATTGGAGAGTCACTAAATGTTAGAGCTTGTCTTATCTAATAGAGATTAACTACACAGTTTGTGTCAATAATCTTCGGCTGGATGAATAAGGATTTTGCATAGGAAGCAGGCAATAGAAAAACCTGAATGAACAAAAAATGCAGAAGGATGAGCATATGCTGGAAGAAGGGTACTTCGTTCATTCTCTTTTGTATATCTGTTCTTATAGCTGACTTACATACTTGCTTTAACTAATTGGCACATTTTCCTGTGGATTTATGAGAATCTGATTGTAGTGTCATATAATCAGTTGCTGATTGATTTCTTTCCCTCTCCTTTCTCATCTTCTATTCAGATGTGAGTTTACTTAGTAAACTTTATTTGAAAGTATTTTTTTCTCCACATTTCTCCTCTTTCATCGTGCTCTCCCTGCCTTTCTCCAGACTGCTGCATGTCCCTGAGCAGCTTTATGCAATTCTGCATAGTGTTTACAGTATAAAAATGTATGGAAGCAGAGAAGAACAATATTTTTGACAACTGGTGTCACAGTGCTTCTGGAAATGCTTGTTTCTTAAACTGGCTATCATGCAGATGTCACCACCAGATGTATACAAATCCATCTATTTGCTTGGGAATCTGCCACTGAGTTTACAATTTATTTTTTCCTGAAACCTCCAATTGCAAGTTCTTTCTCAACTGTCTTCTTGCCTTCATATCATAGTGCGTGAGATCAGATCTTCTATTCTGATAGAGATAGCAAATTAGAGGGTTGATGCAAGACATCGGTCTACTTCTGATATGGTACTTAGATTTCAACTTTGTGGACTAGTAAGGGGAACTTACAGCTCTTCCTGGCAGTCCTTGAAAGTTACAAGAAAATGAATGTAGTATTTGATTTTGCCAGTCAAGCTTGTCTAATTGGTGAGTGTTGGCAGGTTCATGCTGCCATCTACCATTTCCCTCAAGATAAGATCACACTGCATGCATGTCTTGTTCATTTCTTGCCAGAGTCTCTTACTCTGGCAACAGTCCCTGTTACAAGAGTGGCAAAGCTGATGCCTTTGTCATTGTGACTTCCATACTGAATTCTCTACTGATCTTGAGTTGTTAGTATTCTGAACTTCTGGTTGATGATGACCTTTGTCATATTCGTGTGGCCATGTCAATATAATCCACTTTCCCATAAAACCAAAAGGTCCCAGCTGGCAACTATTCAGCAAGTGGCATTTTACACTAAAGTATTAGGATAGTGCTTAGCTTGAAATAAATATTCATACTAATTGCTAATGAAATAATGTTTTAAGGAATGTATTCACAGAAAGCTTTGAAGGGTTTGTCATGCTTTCTGTGAAAGATTTGTTTAAAAGTTTTGTATTTGTTACACTTGCCAAAAGCCAGCCAGTAAATAAGTTTGATGTACATTAGAGTAATTTAAGCCAAAATTGCGCTCATTTCAATGGCTTCTTTGAAAGAGTCAGTGTTCATAAATTTATGCTGGCACCTTTTTTCTTTTTTTCTTTCCTGTCCTCTTCTACAGCAAGCCACTCTTGATAAGAATGTCATCTACTAACTATAGTGTTTTGTAATTCTGATGGATAGTCTTTGGTTCTGTGCCCTGTCCTCAACTTCAGTAGCCTGGATAAGTCTACCACTGGGTACGGCAGGGAAGGTGCAGCACAGCACTGAATTAAAGTAGAAATTGAGATAATGTGTTTACAAAATCAAGTACTACGTAAAAATTCTGAATTGAGGAGGTACAGCAGGAGATTCTTTTTTTTTTTCAGAACACAGACTTCTGAGTGTTGGCATTTGTTGAAAGGCTATGCTTAGCTCTAAGTGTTCTGTGCTGAGGATATTTTGGACCAGGATAATAAGTAAAACTACACAAAAGAAAGGCCAGTAGGTGCAGCTAGCATCATACTTAATAGTTATTTGGCCAGAGAGTGAGGGTTGTTCTATATTCTCTTGCTATTGCTATATGATGTACTAATATACTGCAAATATTAACTTTTAAAATCTGAACTCCAAATATTTTTTTAATATTACTGAAATTCAAGTGCTAATGAAAATGCATGTAATTGAACAAAACCTAAGAAACATCAATTTCTACTTTAAAGCTACTGAAATTTTCTGTCTAGCATGTGTTTGTTACCTAAGGTCAGACAGATACTTTTGCTCGATTATATGTTCCCTGCCCCTGAAACTTGCAATCTGTAAAATAAAGGAGTAATCATAACTTGCAAATACAGTGAGCTATGTTGTGGTAAGCAAAAGTATGCTATATTCCAGCAAATGTACATTCCACCTTCTCCCAGCCTCTGTCCCGAAGCAAACTTGCAAAGGCACTGCTTAGGCAGTGTGAGAAAGAAAGAGAATGCTGAAGGACAGCTCTAAGGATGTAAGAGAGCTGTATAGGCGTATAAAGTTTGAAGCAGAAGGGAAATGGCTTAGCACTGCGATCCTGCTGGAGGCTGGCAGATAAAGGGTAATACCTGGCTGTGATCTTGAGGAGTCTGCTGGTGACGTGTTGAGTCTCCAGTCCTGTGAAACAAACAGCTGTCAGAATTTCACTCCTTTATTTAGATGTGCCCCTGCATATTTGCAATTTAGTATACTTCCTTTTTCTGCTGCCTGCTCCAGAGCACTCCCCTTTGCTGGTTTTCCTTAAAAGCCAGCTGAATTTAAGCCCAGGACCGGGTAGGTGCTGCTTGTCTGTATAATGTTAGGACTAGTGCAATGCTGCAGTGGGCGAGGGTGTGTGGGGGGGTGTGGGGGAATGATTAGCCTGCGGAGTGTTGATACAGTCAGCTCCAAGAGACTGGAACAGAGTGTTTCTGCTGCAACAAATTCTGTGGGTCTAGCAGACACTTATGTTACCAGAAACTTGCCCATTTTAAATCAGGCGTGGGTACAAGATGCAGAGGAATTTCCCAGCCCACTGCAGGTGGAGTTCCTGTCAACTTTCTTGTGTTTGTTTTGTGTTTTTTGCAGGTTGTGGGCTGCTCATTGCAGAAAGATACAGCTGAAAAAGGGTTAGCATCTTTCCATTCAATTTATGTCCTGAACTTTTAAGATCCTACTATTGTTTTCTTGTTTGGGTTTTTTTTTGTTTGCTTGTTTGTTTCTAATGTTAGGCCACTATATACTTTCCATAGGGAGCTAGAGATCATAGGGGGAGTAAAAAGAGAAAAAGCAAGCTCACACTAGAGATATAGTAGAGGTAAAAGGTACTATTTGATTTATATAACTGATTGGAAATAGTCTGTAAAACATGGAAGGAGGCTAAATTGACAACTTTTAGCATGTGCTCATGAAGTATGGAAAACGGTATTAGGAGCTGTGGTAAAAAGCAGCATTTGTCTTTCAAAAGAAACTTTTAAAAATTCATTGAGAACAGTTTGGGGCTTGTAACAACATAAGAAATCGTTTCTTTCCCCTTTCTGGTTGCTGACTGATGGTTTTTGCAAACGCAACAAAAGCTCGGTATTGTTAATAGGAAACATAGTCTGTATAGCACCAAATTCTCCTCACTGCTGTATAGATAAAGCTAGACTTTGCCCCAATAGTCCCTTCTAGCCTGTAAGATGTTGGCTTTGTCTGGATTAGAAAATTGGCTTTGGAAAGCTTACTATTATAATGGACAGGTATTATTTTGCCCACATACCTGTTTTAAAGTTAACTGTTTGTTCCTCTAGTGTAAAAATGACTTGGCATTTGAGCAAATTTACTTTGCTGAATAAAAAGTGTTACTCTAGTACGTGTTTACACAGGAAATTATACTGTTGTAGTTTCATTTTTTGGTTTTCCACAGTAGACAGGGTTCAGCTCTGAATACACTTAAGTAGCTGAGTAATGGGAAGAATAAAATGAATGAAGAAGCAAGCAACTAGTAGTGTCAAGCACCTTACTAATATTACATTTTTTTCTAAACACATATCTCCCTTCTTTCCCCTCCCACCACTGATGGTAGAACTGGGTTTGTTTGGTTTGGGGCTTTCTTAATTAAGGGACTTCAAGGGAATTTCTGCTTTAAAGAATGAAGGGAACTGCATGTTGTTTGTTTGCACCTTTCACTGTTAAAAATGTTGCAATTTTTATTCAGATGGTTCATCAAATCATGTTTACAACTATCAGCCATGTGATCATCCACGCCAGCCTTGTGACAGCTCGTGCCCTTGCGTTATTGCTCAAAACTTCTGTGAGAAGTTTTGTCAGTGCAGCTCAGAATGTAAGTAAAAATAGAAAACTTACATAAAAATTTTTCTGTTTCAGTATCTCTGCTAGCTCTCTGTCCCCTCTGCAGACAGTATTTGTGAGAGCAGTAAATAGTGTCAGTTGAAAAGGAAGCACATGTTCAATTTAACATGGCCCTCTTAATTAGTCATTGAACAAAGTCAAAAGCAGTCTTGATGATTAGACTTGAGGAAGTCTGAAGTAAAATTGGAGGTGTTTAAGAGGCTTGGGACTCCTCTGTCTACTAGTAGATGTTTTAATTTCCCTCTCTTTGCTGGACAGTTTGAAGAACATCTCTCAATCTCCTTTACTTTTGCTTGCCTCCTGAATTCATGAAGGGAGAAAATAAATTGTCCTCATTTCCCATTTTTGCCACTGAATAAAAACACGAAGGCTTGGCTTTCTGTGGTCTGTAGTAAAAGCAGTGTTTTTCCAAGCAGACACAGAATAGCTTTTGCTGCAGAAAGATCTCTAATGAGTTTCTCAGACTTCTGCTTATTAATGGCTGTCATAAGTATGTTTATCCATATGATGATTTATTGTGTAAGACGGTTCTGTCTCAGACCCTTCACCTTTTAATGATTTGAGACTGAGTTCCTGCTTACATCCCACCCCTGCATCTCTCCTAGCTAGACTGCCACTATATGTGTTTTGAGCATAATTCTTTTTTTGCTCCAAATCTAGCTTAGCATTTCTCAGTTCAGAACTACAACCGGCCAGTTGCTTGGAGGTCTTCTACTCCCTCTCTGCTGTGCTGAGCCTAATAACAAGTCCTTGTAAAATGTCAGTGCTTGACAAATTGAATTCTGTGAATCAGTATTTCCTGATGTGAGTCTTTCACATTGGTATTTTTCCAGCCATTCCTGACCACAGCTGGTCCTGCAGCTCAGTCTTTGCAGCAGGCATTGGCAGTGACTCTGCGGGGTCCATGCAGGTCCATTAGGGAAAAACTCCTCTGAAATTGTGGTCAGGCACTTGAACACGCTGCTCAGAGAGGTGGTTGAGTCACCATTCCTGCCAGGTGTCCAAGAAATGTGGAGATGTGCCACTGAGGGACATGGTTTAGTGGGGAAATATTGGGGGTAGGTGGATGATTGGACTGGATTGGATGATCTTAAGAGGTCTCTTCCCACCTTAATGATTCTGTGAATTTATAGTAATTTATAATGTCCTATAAAGAGATCAATGGCTATGCTTGTTTTTAATTACTATTTTTGTTTATTTTTTTAATATTCTGATATGCTGTAATCTATACTGTTTTATTTTTTACTTGGTACTTTTTCATACTTGCCCTTTTTTCATCTATTCTTTTGTAGGCCAAAACAGGTTTCCTGGATGTCGTTGTAAAGCACAATGCAACACTAAGCAGTGTCCATGTTACCTAGCTGTTCGTGAATGTGATCCTGATCTCTGTTTAACTTGTGGAGCAGCTGACCACTGGGACAGCAAAAATGTTTCTTGCAAGAACTGCAGCATTCAGAGAGGATCCAAAAAAGTATGTAGATAGTTACAGAACTATGTGCCTATTGCCTTTAGTCTTTCTGGAAGTGTTTTCATGTTTTCATACCAGAGAATAGAATTTCTAAAAAAAAAATCAAATAAAGCAAAAAAAAAAAAAGTGATGGTGGTGACAACTACAAAACTCTCCAAACAATCAAGAAAAAGCATTTTTAGTGATTTTTCTATAATACTGTGGAAGGATATTTCTTCTTTCTCCTGTTCAGGCTCCACTTGTGATTTGCAGATATGCTGCAATTTTGAAGTGTAACTAGCCTCTGGTTCAGTATAAGAAAACTTCACTCAGACATCGATACTGGCTATTTCATTGCTCAGTTGTTGATTGTAATGCACTTAACTTGTATAAAGTTTACCAAGTGTCTCTGTAAAGCCTGTTCGGCTCTGTTCACTTATTTTAAAAACAAATACATACATTCTTAATTTTACCCTGTAGCATCTTCTGACAAACTAGTCAGTCAAACAGTGAGCTAATCAGCATTATGCTCTCATCAGCAAACCTTTCTAGTCTGAAGTTCTTAATGTCTGTTTGTGCTTGTCAGTTAAAAGAATCCTTGAGTTGAGGTGGGGAGGGAAAGTCAATCCAAGCCAACTGTGTCTAAGTTTGTTTTTTTGTTTGTTTGTTTTTTTCCCTTCACCTCCCACAGCACTTACTATTGGCACCTTCAGATGTGGCAGGCTGGGGAATTTTCATCAAAGATCCTGTACAGAAGAATGAATTCATCTCTGAATACTGTGGTGAGGTAAAGGACACCACTGGTTATGTATGAACTTAATTGGTAAAATTCTATGCTGGACTGGGACAAAGAGATTGCCTCTAACTTCATGTCATTCTCTAGAGAGAGAGAGGTGTCTGGCTAAGTATATAGCTACTGCTGTTAGGGGCTCCAAACCCAGGAGTTAGATGGTTGAAATGTCACCAAAAATTGAGGTTCTTGTGAGAATGAGTACTGGAGTGCCATTTTTATCTCTGGTGTAATTTTCACTAAAATTCAGTAGGCACTTCCATTAAATGATATTCCGTGGTAATAAAAAGAAATTGAGTACTAAATGATTTATGCAGAAAGATGAAAAACAATTCTGTCTTTCTTCCTACTCTGAAAGAACTTAGACATGCTAAAAGCAAGCTATGATTGTTTGATAAACCTAGAATACTTGCTGAAAACAATATTTAAGTTTGGGATTATTTTCAGAGCCAGAAAACTAAACTAAAAAAAAACTTTTTCAGAATGTCTTGTTTCCTGAGCTGTAAGCTGTTACAGTTACAAAAGGGGAGAAGTGGTTTACAAAAACTCTTTCTTTCAGATTATTTCTCAGGATGAGGCAGACAGAAGAGGAAAAGTATATGACAAGTACATGTGCAGCTTTCTATTTAACTTGAATAATGGTATGTATTTACTAGTCACAACCCTTAAAGCATAACTAAAATGTTCACAGTATTCTTCAGCCCTGTTTTTTGCTGTCAGTGGGTAAGCAGTTATTCCTGTTCCGTATCTTTTCACAGCGATTTGCTCATTCCTAGTACTGAGAGCAGAGGGGTTTTATGTAAATGATATTCAAGGAGATATCAGTGAAAGAGCCTATTAGACAAGGCAACTACAAATGAGTTGAGTAGAAATAGTATTCCATGGAGTAAAATTACAAGCATTAGTAAATTAGCCTGAAAAGTGAATCTTGCTAGGTATTATTTAAAATAATTTCACTGTGACTTAAATAGCAGTAAGTTGTGAAGGTCATTTTGTGTGGGGAGAAAAAAGTTGCACAGATGGGCAGCTACTGCTTGCAGAAAAAAATGACTATACTGTGTTGGTTATGGAATACAAGAAGAGACTTGAAAGAAAAAGACTGCCTTCTGTAAATGTTGGCTTAATTTATTTATTGAACTTGCTCTTGTGGAATAAGGGCAGAGAAGCTTCATATGGGAGCTACCGTAGTAGGAGATAAATGGACTGCAGAGGGTGGGGTAGTAGAAGCATTCTGAGTTGCAGAACAATAAAGTTACTGTATAGAGATGTCCCAGCTCTTCAGTGTAGAAAGTTGAGCAGTTATCTTTTCCAGCTGCTAAAATCTAAGCATATTAATCATTAAACAAATAGAAACTGTTTGTGGATGACCTTCCTATCGCTTACGGTTTTTACTCCTAGATTTTGTGGTTGATGCAACACGCAAGGGAAACAAGATTAGATTTGCAAACCATTCAGTAAATCCCAACTGCTATGCAAAAGGTATGTTTTAGATCTAGTTTTCATTTAACAATATATAAAATGTTGTGGGAATATAATTAGAATATACATTTTATCAGTATTTGTTAACATGAGTTTGTTTCTTTTTAACAGTTATGATGGTTAATGGTGATCACAGAATAGGAATATTTGCTAAAAGAGCCATTCAGACCGGTGAAGAACTCTTTTTTGACTACAGGTTGGTAGATGTTTCCTCTTACTTCTTCCTATGACATATTTAATGAGTTAACTGTATTTCTGAGCAGAGCCAAATGAGTTACTGTACCTGCTTTCTTGTAACGTCAGGTCTCAGCACCTGAGAGCAGTGAGAGGCAGTCCTCTGGCTATTGTTTTTAATTAAGCAAAGCATTTGGCCAAGAGCCTCGTGAACTTGGAATAGTGGCTTATATCGATAAAGGAAATGTATCTTAGAAAGGGAGGCAGACTTGCATAATGTTTCTGTGCAGATAGGTGTAAAACTTTCTCCGGTACTTCCCTAAGTAAGTAGTATAGGTTGTCTCTATTATTCAGAAATGGGCAAGGAAAACTCGTTTTATAACAGAGAAGTGCTTACTAAGATAATCGTGCTAGAAGAGAACTTACCTGTCCAGTGAAAACAATACTACATAAGTCAATCTTAAGAAATGCAATTAATTTCCATTAGCTAAACTGAACTTAAGCACTGTGAGGTACAAGATGAAAAGAGTGAAACTTCATGGACTTCTTACCCCTTTTTGGCTCAAGCTCCTCTAATAGCATTTATTTCTTGAATGTTCAGTATTGTTCTGCATTTGCAAATTTACACAGGAAGTAAAGGCTTCAGGGGTAAGGAAACCATGGGAAACCTGAGCATATTCTAGACTGTGCTGTGTTATGTCAGAACAATGAAGCTGAAATGCTCCATGCTCCTGCTCCAGTTATACTGGTTTTCATTTTTGTTCTTATTTTTATTTCAGATATAGCCAAGCTGATGCCCTTAAGTATGTGGGTATAGAAAGAGAAATGGAAATCCCTTGACACCAGCTACCTCTTCTTATAAACATACAGCTGCCTTATCTTCAGGAATTTCTAGTACTGTGGGCAATTTAAAAAAAAAAAAAAAAAAAACTATTTGAAATTCTGTGTTTGCAAAGTACTGTAACAGTAATTTATAGTAATCAATTTAAAAAAAAACTTTTTATTGCCTTCTCACCAGCTGCAGTGTTTTGTACCTATGACCTTTTGCAATAATGTGGTGTGGTGCATTTTTCAATCTTGAATAAATGATACTTGAACTTCTTCATTTTTATGGGAATGGAGTTGAAATTCTGTGTTAGCCAGTTGAGGAAGCAAACTGAAGACTTAATTTCTGAATAAAGGCAGTCCATACTTGCCTACTTCTGTTCAACTGTAATTGTTATTCCTCTATGTCTGCTCTGCCTTATCAGCCCTAATGGGGGGTCAGTCAGTAGCAGATGGATTTAAAAATGGATGGAGTGAGTGTATTCAAAAAAAAAAAAAAAAAGTGGAAGGGAGGTTGGGAGGAAGTGGGTAGTTGTGACGATGTGTGAACACAGCTTCCCAAATAGGTGCTATGATTTTCTCTACTCCCTTCATTCTGTAGAAATAACACAGACATCTAAGACTCCACTTGTGTCATTTGGTAAGGGAACAGACACTGGTGCTCCAGTAAATGCCACCCTGAATGGGGCATCTCTCAAGCTGTAAACAGAATAATAGGACTAATTATGTATATACCTCATCTGCATCAAACCAGTCTGAGACCATTTATCCTTTGTATTGCTTAGCTGTAAGCAACAACTATTTTGCTTTTAGTGGTGCAGATTACTGTCTCATATTACAAAATTTCCATCTAAACTGCTTTAGGGTGCAGCTACTGCACTGATAAAGAGTATGCTTCCTTCTTTTCTGTAGCTCCCCCTTAGATACTGAAAGGCTGCTATCAGGTCACCTTGCAGCCTTCTCCAGGCTGAAGAGCCCCAGCTCTCTCAGCCTCTCCTCATAGGAGAGGTGTTCCACTCCATGGATCATTTCTGTGGCCCTTCTCTGGAAGCACTCCAGCAGGTCTGTCTCTGATGCCTCACCAGTGCAGAGCAGAGCAAGATCACCTCCCTCAACCTCCTGGCCATGATGCTTTTGATGCAGCCTAGGATACAGTTGGCTTTCTGGGCTGTGAGGGCACACTGCTGTCTCATGTCCAGCTTACTATCCACTAGCACCCCCTGGTCTTCTTCAGCTGTGCTATGCTCAATCCTTTCATCCCCCAGCTTGTATTGGTAATGAGGGTTGCCTGAACCCAGGTGAAGATATTCCACCTGGATTTGTGGCTCAAGCCTGTCTCCGTCCCTCTGGTGTGTTGACCACACCCCACAGCTTGGTGTCATCAGCAAACTTGCTGAGGGTGCACTTGACTCCCGTGTCAGTGTCACTGATGAAGGTATTAAAGAGTATTGGCACCAGCACTGGCCCCTGAGGGACACTACTTGTCATCAGTCTCCATCCAGACATAAAGCCATTGACCACCACTGTGGCCTTTATTTGTTGAGGAGTGTGTTAAGTTGTGAGGGTTTTTCTTTCTCTAATCACTTGTAACAAGGGTGACCCAACAAGACAGCTTATCTCCTTCTGCAAAAGTCAAAAGTTTACTTCTCCCTGCTTAGGTAAAGCATGCCAGTTGCCTAGAGCTAAGTTGACAGCAACTGTGATTTAAGAAGAGCTCTGCACAGTACGCTATATAAACCATACAAAGCAATCCTGCTTTAACCAGTGATGGCTTTGAGAGGCAACTTGCAGCACTGTAGTTCTGGCCTTCCACAGGTGATTAGCATTTGGCATGCCCTCTAGCACCATGCTACTCTTACATTCTACTACAAAAAACATCTTAAAAACTTAAAAAGGCATTTCAAAAACTGAACAGCAAAGCATTTCTATTAACCATGCAGGCAGTCTTTGGTGCAATTTAAGTTCTTTCAGTACAAGAATAACAAGCTTGCAAAAGCTCAAGTGCAATAAGGCATTTTCTCAATTTTCCAAATACTTTAGGATCACATCTAATACTCCCCCATTCAAGCTGCAACTTCTTGACGAAATCAAAGATTTCTGTAGGTCAGAGCCTAATTGTAACCATAAAAATTAGCTTCCCTCTGAGAAGCAGTATCAACAAAAAAATCCTAGCTTCCCTTTCCTGCATGCCACACACGCACACAGAAAAAGGTAAGTCACCATGCCTAAAGGGGAAAAAATGGTTTGGCTGCAGAAGCAAAGGTCCTTTCTCCATCAAGGATGAAAAAGATAAGACAGAAGTGGGAGGATGGTAGCTTTTTGCTTGTAACATGTGTAACGTGTAAACTAGTATTTATTTCACATGTATATGTTGAACACTCAACATAAGAGTGGAATGAAACTTGGTCAATCAATATTTATGTATAACAACACTCATTTTATTTTCATCACTAGTAGTATTTATTAAGTGTTAGTCTTTAGGAACACACAGTTTTCTGACCAATGAAATGGGCAGCCTTAACCTTATTCAAGGCAGTAGAAGGTTGTTCAAGGTTGGAAAAGATTTCCAATATCATCCAGTTCAACCGTCCACATACTGCCAATATTGCCCATTAAACCACATCACTAAGTACCACATCTACACATTTCTTGAACAACTCCAGGGACAGTGACTCAAGTGCCTCACTGGGCAGCTGGTTCCAGTGCCTGACTACTCCTTCGGAGAACTAGTCCTATCACTAGTTAGGCAGAAGAGGCCAACCCCAACCTCACCACAACCTCCTTTCAGGGAGTCCTAGAGAGCAATAAGGTCCCTCTTGAGGTGGCTCTCCTGAGCCTCCTCAGGAGAGACTAAGCAATCCTAAAGTCTCTCCTCCAGAGAAACTAAGTAATCCCCCTTCCCTCACCTACTCCCCTTAAGACTTGTGTTTCAGACCCTTCACCAGCTTTGTTGCCTTTCTTTGGACATGCTCCAGTGTCACTATGCCTTTCTTGTAAGGAGGGGCCCAGAACTGAACACAGTACTCAAGGTGTGTCATCATCAGTGCTGAGTACAGCGAGATGAACACCTTCCTAGTCCTGCTAGCTACCCTATTTCTGATAAAAGGGTGCTACTGGCCTTCCTGCCCCCACCCCCCACCCCCACAATGATTTTCCTTCACACAGCCTTCCAGCCACTTTGCCCCAAGCCTGTAGGCATTGTATGGGGGTGTTGTGACTAAAGTGCAGGCCCCAGCACTTGGTTGTATTGAACTTCATCTCCTTGGCCTCAGCTCATCAATCTAGATCCCGCTGTAGGGCTTTCCTATCCAGAAGCAGAGGACCACTTACCCTCAACTTCTTGTTCTTACTGAATGTGTACTCAATTCCCCCATCCCGATCATCAATAAAGATATTAAACAAGACCTAATACTTATCCTGAGGAACACCCACTCATCACCAGGCCCCAGGTGGAATTAACACCATTCACCAAAACTCTTTGTGTCCAGCCCTCCAGACACTTTATCCAGCAGAGTATACCTGTCCAAGCCCTGGGCTGCCAGCCTTTCCAGGAGAATACTGTGGGAGACTGTGGAAAGAGTGATGTGATATATCAAAAAAAATAGCTCAAATTTCACATGACCAAGGATGTCTGCATATATTTCACCTATTTTCTATTCTGCTATCTTTTGTGAAAGGACCACAATTTTCTTATTTTTTCAAAGCACATTTCCTCTTAAGTAGAAATAAGATTTATGTTTGATTACAGATGAAAGTTCATTTCTTCAGAACCAATATGCTTTAAATCACTGGAAAACAAGAGAAAGGAAAAGCAAAACAAATTTCTATAGCTTTCATAACCATTATTATACCTTTTATTTACATTTAGAAAGATAAATCATGAAACTTAATAAAACCAAATGCAACTTGTACAGAAATCTTTTAACTTTTTTTATTATTTATCACACATTAAAAAATGAAACACACTATACAAATGGTTTTTCATAGCAGATTACACATGGGTCCATTCAGACTTGCTCTCAAAGTGCTGCCAACATTTGTAAGTGCTGCCGGTGATGGCAGCTGTTTATCATATAGCCAATGTATTGATTTAAATGCAGTAGCATGCAACCCTTAAAGGAGAAGGGTCTGATTCCTCTCTGTTCTTAAATTAGGTTAAATGGCATTGGTGTCCATATTTACATACTTGAAATGTATCAATCCTGAGCAGTTCTGATGTAAATCTGAGACTGGCTGATGGGGAGTCCTGGTCTCAGTTATTAAAAAGGGAGGTCCAAATGGCAGCAGGGTGGCTGCTATGAAGTTCCGTTGCTTTCATTCTTTCCATCACATACCTATTTGTCGAGTGTCACACAGTCAGAAAATTGCTAATAAAAACATTAAGCCAAGTAACTGTAGGTGTCCTTCTCACCATCGACACGTTCCAAGTACTCCTTCTCAATCAAGATGTCAATGCATTTCTGTGGGGAGAAAAAAAGTAAGTGGAGAGACACTAGCAGAAGCCTTCTGGTTACTACAAGCTTTGAGCAATGTTTTGAAATGCATGCCAAGCAGAGGATGCCAGTTGGCTAAAAGCACAAAGGCAATTCACTCTCCTTTTTCTGACCACATCCAAGAAGAGGACTCCACTAATCCACTATACTGAATTATGCTTACTTGATGCCATTCCATGGTAGTGACTTGGAGATCAGTTGACTATTGTACTCACTGCTGTGCAACATAGTACTAAGACTGTATCTGTTTAACTTTTTATTTGCTGAGAGCTTACTAAAGATTGCTACTGTAGTAACCAGTTGCCTAGAATAACATGTCTGTATGCATCTTTCAGCACTGGTACCTGGTTTTATAATGGCTCTCCACTGCCTGTTCCTTGCTCCACCTGTCCCTCTGGGATGGAAAAAAACATTTCCAGCAACGCTAAACCAACCAATCACGAAACCATAATTAAATGTAATCTCCCCCCCAACGTTTTTATTATACGAGAGAATAGGAAACTAATATATTAACCAGGCCTGCAAGAGGTGGGGCTCACACAACTGTGAGAACAAGGTGGTAAGCACAGAGCAGGGGGCTACCACGTGCTGGCACTGATGCAGAAATACGACAGTTTGAGAAATCACAAAAGAAATCTGCATTTCTGCTTAAAATATTTACTGCTTAATTACAACTTTGAAAATCTGTCTCTACTCATTTCATCTTTTTAGAATCATAAAACATCCCAAGTTGGAAGAGACCCATAAGGATCATCGTGTCCAACTCCCGGCTCCACACAGGACCATCCAAAAATCAGACCATATGTCTGAGAGCATTGTCCAGACACTTCCTAATCTCTAGCAAGCTCAGTGCTGCGACCACTTCCCTCGTGAGGCCGTTCCAGTGCCCAGCCACCTCCTTGGTGAAGAATCTTCTCCTGATGTCCAACCTGAATTTCCCCTGTCACAGCTTCATTCTGTTCCCTCACGTTCTACTGCTGGTCACCAGAGAAGTGATCAGCGCCTCTCCCTCTGCTTCCCCTTTGTGAGGAAGCTCATCATGTCCCACAGGTCTCCCCTCAGTCCCTTCTTATCTAGGCTTAACAAACCAAGGGACTTCAGCCACTCCTCAAACAGCTTCCCCCTCTAGACCCATCACCATCTTTGTAGCCCTCATTTGGGCACTTTCTAATAGTCTTCTGTCCTTTTTGTACTGTGGCACCCAAAGCTGCACGCAGTACCCAAGGTGAGGCTGCACCAGTGTAGTACAGAGCAGGACAAATCACTTCCCTCGACTGGCTACCAATGCTGTGCTTGATACACCCCACTATATGGTTGGCCTTCCTGGCTGCCTGGGCACACTGTTGAACTTGCTGTCAACCAAGACCCCCAAATCCCTCTCAGCAGGGCTGCTCTCCAGCATACATCTCATCCCCCCATCTGTATGAATAGCCAGAGTCACCCCTTCCCAGATGGGGAATCCACTACTTGCTCTTACTAAGCCTCATGCAGTAGGTGGCTACCCAGCTATCTAATTTTCTCTGCAAGGTCTCTCCACCACTGACAGAGGCAACAGCTTTTTCCAATTCAGTAACATCAGCAAACTTGCTCAAAACACCTTCTTGTCCTACATCCAAGTAATTTATGAAAACATTTAAGAGAACTGGCCCTAAAATGGACCATGGGGAACTCTGCTAGTGACTGTTTGTTACTGATGTAACCCCCTTTGGGCCCAGCCCATCAACCAGTTGCTCACACATCACACTGTTTTTGTCTAGCTGTATGCTGGACATTTTGTACAGAAGGATACCATTGAGAAACAGTATTGAAAACATTACTGAAATCTGAAGAGATAACATCAACTGGCTTCTCTTTGTCAACCAGATGACTGAACTTGTCATAAAAGGAAATTAAGTTAGTTAAATAGGACCTTTCCCTCATGAACTCATGTTGACTGCGACAAATGACGACATTGTTCTTCAGGTGTTTTTTGTAATTCCCAGCATAATTTTCTCCATAATTTTACTAGTCACTGAAGTGAGACTGACAGGGCTATAATTACCAGGATCTTCTTTCTTGCCCTTCTTGAAAACTGAAACAATGTTTGCCACCTTCCAGTCAACTGGGACCTCCCCAGATTCTTAAGACTGCTGGAAAGTAATTGAGACAGGTCTCACGATGATACCAGCCAGCACTCTGAGTACCCTGGGATGAATCCCATCAGGTCCAATAGACTTATATGCAACAATGCAGAGCAGAAAACCTCACACAAGTTCAGAGTTTGCTGGAAGTTGATTGTTCCCACAGTCACAGACTTCCAGCCCAACTGGAGCACCCGGGGTGCCAGAGCTCATCATTAGTGTTGGAGACAGAGGCAAAGAAGGCATTAAACTATGCTGTGACTATGCTCTGTTTGTAAGGTGACCATTCTCATCAAAATAACTAACCAATGTTCTTTATGGTCCTCCCCTTTTGCTGCTAACATATTTAGTTAGTATTGGCCAGCCTCAACTTGTAACTGAGCTTTGGCCATGTGAATTTTCTCTCTACAAAGGCAAGCAGCATCCCTGTAATATTCCTGTGTTACTTGACCTTGCTTCTAGTGACCATACACTTTCTTTTCCTGCCTAAGCTCTAGAAGAACCACCCTGTTCAGACAAGATGAAATTGAAAAGCACTAATGAACCCCAGTGCCTTCAAAAGTAGTTTCCCAGGGGACTTTACTATTTACCTGAGCTGCCTGAAATCTGCTCTCCCCATACCCAGGGGTTGAAGTTTTGGTGGCACTTTTCCTCCAGTCACCAAGGATTTAAAATTCAATCACTTCATGGTACTATGACAAAAATACCCACAAAGCACCACTTGACCCATGAGATCTTCTCTATTCACGAGCAACAGATCAAGGAGGGCACCCTTATTTGTCAGCTCCTGTACCAGGTAACTGTTTTCAAGATGTTTTAGGAATCTCCTGGACCTGTTTGTATTAGCTGTGTGGTGTTCTCAGTTAATGTCTGAGAAGCTGAAGTCCCCCATAAGGACAAGGGCAGTTAATCTAGAGGTCTCTCTTAGTTCTGTAAAGAATAATTAATTAGTGTTGTCGTAATGGCTGAGTGGTCTACAGTAGACTACCACAATGACATCTCCTTTATTTGCTTGTCCTTCAATCATGACCCAGAGGCTCTCAACCACGTCATTCCCAACTGACAGTTCTGTACAGTCCAGCCCCCTCATTACGCACAGCACCACCTCATCACCTCACTCACCCTGCCTGTCTTTTCTGAAGAGCCTTTAACTGTCCAGAGAATATCAGTCACAGTACTCTTCCCACCAGATTTCATTTATGCCAATGATGTTGTAGCTCTGGGACACAGCCAAGACTTCCAGCCCTTCCTGCTTGTTCGTCATGCTGCATGCCATTAGTGTAGATGCATTTCACATGTGCCTCATTGTACCCAGCACCTCATGAAGCAGAGTAAAGGATCTCATTACCATACAGTCCCTCTGAGTGGCAGTGGCATGCCATTCCATATTTTATCACCAGCAGGCTTGGTTTCATCCCTTTCCCACTTCAAATCTATCAGCCCTCTAACTCCTACACAAAAATCCCTTTCTCCCCTCTGAGAAAGGTGCATCCCATCAGGCACTAGCAGGCCCAGTGTTGTGCAGACCTTTTCATGATCAAGAAAAGAAAAATTTCACTGGTGGCACCAGCTTAAGAGCCACATATTGACATTCTGGGTCTGCCTGTTCCTTTCAATATTTATCTCTTCTACTGGAAGGACAGAGAAAAAAACACCTGTGCACCCAATCCTTAACCAATTGTCCCAAAGCCCTTAAGTCCCTTTTGATCACTGTTAGATTTGTCTTAGCTACTTCATCATAGCCAATGTGAAAAACCAATAATGGCTAATCAGAGGGCTGTACCAGCTGAGTGACTTTTCTAGTGATGATTCTTACCCAGGCCCAAGGAAAGCAGCAGACTTCTCTATGGGTTGAGACCAGGCAGCATATTAGGCCTTCTGCTCCACTCAGAAGGGAATCCTTTGTAACAACAGCCCCACCTTTTTTTTTTTTGATGGAGACTGTCATGATATCAAGGGGTAGGTTGATTTGCCTTAGGTGAGCTCTCCAACTCAGATGCATCTTCATTCACATAGTCATTTGCTTGTCCCTAATGTGTAAGGGCATCTGGGAAAGTGAGGTAGGCAGGGAAGGGAGTTCATCTGCTCCCCTAAGCAGTAACCTGCTTCCACTCCCCCATCTCTTAGATCTCCTCCTTTTCTTCTCGTGTGGGGAGGGTAGAGGAACCGTTATTTCTTGTATTGTTGAGTGGCTGATGAGTCCGTTTCAGGGGGGAGTACAATTCCACCATATCTCCTTTTCTGACTTCCTGATGCTCCTCAGCCTGCCCACATCCTCCCAAAGCTCTTCCAACAGGCTAAGCATCTCTTTAACCTGGATGCTTCTTCCACAGGTGTATCCACTGCTACCAACAGCCACTGGCTGAATACTTGAGCACACACTGTGCCCAAGACCTGGATGGCCACATGTTCCCTTGTGAGCTCTGAGTGGCCACATGAGACACAGAAGACACAGCTTTCTTCTGGATGGATGCCATGGTAGAGCTCCTCACAAACAGGTTACAGCCACTGCTGGAAAAAAACAGTGACAGCACCCACCCGCATGAACTACCATGCAAACTGCCATGCCATGCCTTGAAGATGTTTCTTTAGTTTCCCTTTTAAATTCAGAAGCATATATTTTTTAAATCCTCCTCACCACCAGGAACACAGGTTTAGAGCAATGATTCCCACATACCTTAATTACTGGAACTCGTGGCTTGAATCTTGAGGACAGCTGTGTTAGCACTTCTCCAAGAAGTTGCTGGTGTTTTAGAACCTTCCTCATTTTCATGATTCTTACAATAGCAGCCTGCACAGCAAAGTAAAAAAAAAAAAAAAAGATGCTTAGGAGCTTGTCCTGCATAAAGACATTTTATTTATTCAGTGAATCATGTCTGCTAGCACAATAGCATCATAACAAACAATTTCAGCAGGAAGTGGGGACAAGCTTACCTACTGTAGGGAAAGGCGATGGCAGATAACCAGTTCTAAATTACCCAAAAGGATGATGGTCACAATCCAGTTAAAGAAAGATAGATTTGTCTACACATCCTAAGGATTGGGGCTCATCAAATACTCTAAAAAGAGGGATCTCCAGGAAGAGATCCTTCCCTTGTGGGAAGCCAGCCCTTAAATTAGGCTTGGGGGGGGGGGGGTGGAACCTGAATTGCTTTCACCTGTGCTCCCAGGGCTGGCTGTGTCCCTTCACCAGGGGCTCAATCATTGGTTCAGGCCATGAACCAATCACACCTACAGAGTACCAGCTGCTCATATTGATTTTTTAGAACACAGATTTTACATAGAATACAGTCCTCAAGTATTTCTGACATAGGACTTTTGAGAACTACTTCACTTAATATCAGTAAGAACAATGGTTCCACCACCACCAAAAAAAAACTTGTATAACAGGAAATCTTACCTATGTATTTTACCTCATTACGACATTCTTTTAGTAGTACATTTATAATCTCAGGCAGGTGGTTCATACCCCACCTAAGCCTGTCAAGTGTTTAAGGGGCAGCTGGACAACAGCCACATTGATGTGCTTTAACTTTTGGTTACCTCTGAAGAGGAAAAGCAGCTGGGACTAGGTCTTCGAACGTCCCTTCCAACTGAACTACTCTATTCTATCTGCTTTATCTGCCTCCTCTACTACTTAAGTACTTCTAAATGAAGTGATAGAAAAATACCTTCAAGTTCATTCAACCCAGGTATTTCCAGTTTTCATTCAGAACAGAAGTCTGGTGAGTGTATGCATCCACAGAACCCAAATACCCACTAACATGTTGTTAAAACAATGTGGAGAACAGTATCATATTCTGTCTGTTTACATTTTCTATTACAGACTGAAAGGAACTTTAAAAGTGTTGTAATATATATTTTTAGCTCCAGCCTACTGCATTGGAATGCTACACTGCTTTTAGTACTCTGCAGTATGCTTCATTAAAGGATTATAAAGTTGAAATTCTGTGTGCATTGCGCAGCAGAATCCTGCAATGTAAGTCACCTGAATCAGTAGTTTCCTATCTTCCTCTATATTTTTGTGTGTAGTTTCTTGCTCCTGCTTCTGTTCAGTTTTCATTGGCACATTGATGTTTACCCTTAGCTTTTTGCTGCAAAGAAAACCAGAAGTTAATCAAATATATTAGCCTATTTTCAAAAGAAAAAACAAAACCCTCACCAAAATAACTTACATCACACTACCAGAATTTTACAAGGAAAGTAGACTTTGGCGCACCCAAAAGTTTTAGACAATATTACTCAAGTTAAAATAAATAGAAAAACAAATAAACAAAAACCTCAAACAATCTTTTTGGTTGTTGTTCATGTGTTTCATGACTTACTGAATGCACTGCACTCATCTGTTAGGTCAAATCAGAGCTGCACAGTTATACTGATTTGAATGATTTCTACTTTTAGTAAGAAGCTTCTAATCGGTGAACATGAAAAAGAAAGTAGAAATAAAATCACAATTTTAATTTATATTTGCATTGTGACAGTAGAGAAAATCATTTACTGCGTCATGGATAAAATCATTTATTCTATAAAACTGAATTTTGCTTTTCACACACTGAAAGAGTGCTCACAGCTGTGCCATTACCATATGCACCACATACCATCCTACATTACAAGTGGGGAATGAGCCACAGCACCAAGGCACTCAGGAGTGTGGTCAGCCAGCCACACTTGGAAGCACTGCAGTGGTGAGAAGATCCATTACTTATTTAGCATTATCTTATGAGTCAAAGCCGGAGAGCCTCCAGTCCATACAATGCAGCAACACTTGAGTGCCTCCATTATTATATTGGTGTAACTGACCAATGTGTATGCTCAAACCTTCAGTTATTGGGCAAAAGGGTAAAGCAGATGAAGGATGTACAAGGACAGGTTTTGAAGTGTCTCTTTCACTTGAGATTTCATCTTTGGGAAGAACTGAATTCCTCAATGAATGCACGTCTATGCTCTGGTTAGTACGGTAAAAAGTCACCAGAGTGGTGAGAGCAAGTTAAAATACACAAACATTGAAAACAACACCGGTTGAAGTAGGTAAGAAAAACTACTGAGAATCATGTTTAAGTTATCACAGCACTTGACACTCTGAAGTTCTAAAATGAGCCTGCTGATGTTCTCAAGTTATCTCTACTGAATGAATATTAAGTATTTGGCCTTTGATGATCACAAAATGTGAAGTATTTTGCTGACTGCAAGTCATGCACCTTGTAAATTATGCAAAAAAATATACAAGATTCAAGGAACAAAATGGAGATGTGAAAACACTGAAGTCTGACAGCCCTTATGACAAAATCAAAGTCAGATAGCTGAAATCTTCCCCATTTTCTTACTAGCCAACTGTTTCCTCTGAAGCTATATGGGGATCTATATTTGAATTGGCACTTGAATTCAGGAGTTTTCATTCCAGGTCTATCAAACTTTACTAAAATTTCAAAAGCAAACAAGATACTACACATACTATACAACAACAGTACGTAGCTGAAGTTTTTCCTTACTTTTTATAACCAAGATACAGCTTTATTAAAGTATCCGGCTTTAGCTCCACCTCATCAACATTTGCATTTTCATCTTCCAAAACCTGGAAGAAAATAAACATTAATCAGTACATTTTTGCCGACTGTTAAGCAGATCATAAAAAAAGCAAGAGGTACTTACAAGTAATTTTGATTTCAACAGTATCTGTAGAACTTGTGCCAAGATATCCTACAAAATTACAGAAAACATCAGCACCACCAGCCAGTTATCTCCTTTCTTTTGAATAAATTAAAATCCTTTATTAAGAATACACATTTACACTAAGAACTACTGAGTGCAGAACACCATAAAATGAGCCTGGAAAGCAATAAAAATGTAGTTCACAGAAAATAAAATGTAGTGAGCCTTCTTGGGTGTTAGGACATACTACCCTGCAGCTACCATTAAATTCTTTATAAAGACTAATTCCAAACAACAGATCTTCCCAGTTGCTCTATAGATCTGCTTGCAAATCACTCTTAAGTTTCAGAAATCATTTTTCTCCAAATCATTTAAGTGTAAGTACCATGACAAGCTTAAGCCTCTGTAAGCACCTTCTGTTTTCTGAATAGTATATTTTTCTTGTCTTCAGTACAATAGGGTGCTGGTCCTGGTTACTGTCACTAGTCAGTCACCCAGATGGCTACACTAGTCAATGTTCTCTGCAAGCCTGTAGAGCTGCCATTTTAGCACAGTCCAAGTCCTTCGGGTTTCATGTTGCTAGGTTTAATCTGTATGGAGTTTTATTCTGGTCCAACCACAATGTGCACTTATTCTATATATAGATATAAAATACATGTTTGCATCTATGTACAGAAATCTGCAAAAAAGCACCTATAATAAATGGCAACCCTGTGGAAGACTTCTGTATTTGCTATAAACCATCAACAGCAGTAACTTACTAGATTTGCATTTCTAAAATCAAAAAGTAAAAATCCACCTGACTAGGGATTGCCAGGCTTTCCAGAAGTCCCGGCAGACTTGATTCAGAACTACTAGGAAAAGACACAAATGCCAAATAAACCTTGAGCCACAAAAGCTACTTGGGAAGAAGAAGAGGTGAAGCTTTTCTACAGGAGACAGTGAGCTTATGACATACAGATTTTGATATGAGCATGTACATAACCCTTGAAATGTAGAGAATAGAAATGCTAAACACAATCATTTAGGAAAAATGCTGTTCCTCCTATAGTGCCATCTTATAATATTAAATATGCAGTGAAATATCAGAGGTCAGCATGAAGCTACACAATTCATTCTAGTGACAATGCAGACTAAGATTTACCAACAGACTAAGCAGTTAGTAATTACAGGAAAGTAAACCAATGAAGCACATCTGCACTTTCAGGACAGAAATCAACTCTGACTCCAAGCATGTCTAAACTCAATTTCTTACAATAGCAGGAAGAGTCCTGATGACAAAAAGACTATGAATAAGTGCAGTTAAATGTGCAAAGGCACTACCATTTTTATTTGAGTACTGTCTGTCAACTGCTGCACGGTGTAGGCATCTTCTGTGTTGTACTGCAGTAAAATTGCCATCTGGAATGTGGATGCCTACCAGATACAAAAATCAGAATATGAGAATATACACACATACTTACTGAACTTGAGCAGTTTGAAGTTCACCAGTGTAAAAGTACAGACTGAAATAATTGGACAACGGAAAATAGCCAACTAGTGCTGATCATTACACACACAATACAGATGTTACTTATACAACCAGAACTCTACCTCTTAGCATCATGTAAACATAAAGACTAATATTCTGAGTATTCAACTAGCTGCAGACACTTCATAATATCTTTTCCTCTATCACTCTGACTCTTATCTACTTATTCTTCATTAAATACCTACACAGACTACTGAATTAATCTTCACAACCCTACTAAATCTAGCGGAATAACGAAACCAAATTTAGAAGTGAGCAGCTATCAGTAGCTTATCAAACCTATCACCACTGAGTTTACATATGTTGATTATAAAAGTTCAGAGACTAAGATTATCTTGTTTCTTCTCACTGTTGTGAGCTCTCCTCCTATTTTTTTGAGAGAATGCACACAGAAAAGCATGACATACAAGAGGTCTTTCACAAAGAAGTTGCAGTTCTCTCACACAACCTAGCCCAAAAACCGTTTAAATTAGAAGTAATATAAGATTTCTAAGTCAAATTTATTTTAAACAGATTTTAAATAGTATTATAGTAAATAGATCAAAGATATAATAAAGGTTCTATTTATCATAACACCAAGAACTTTTTTTTAAAAAGCCAGCAGCATTATTCACACGAGTAAAGCAAATGAATGCTTAGTAGTTAAACATGTGTATACATAAATACACACACAATAATGCAACAATTAAGGAAATGAATGATTTAAAATACTTGATATATATTATTACATACAATTAATGAGTATTCTGACATACAAATGAAAGACCGCTCAATTCACTGTATTAACTAAAATTCATTTGTGTGGGGATACAGGTATTCTACATGAACTCTGCTACTTAATTAACTACATACTTCACTGTTTTAAACACATTTATGTACACAGTGATCCCTTTGTGAGGAAAACCAGTTATCCCCAAATGAGAAGTAAAGAGACCAAGCAGTTCATCCTGAACACATAAAAGCAGAGGAATAGATCATGAATGCATGTCTCCTATGCAATCACTGCAACCAGCTCTAAAAATGCAAGCATCACCAAGTGTTTCTATTGACACGACCCTATTCTTACCTGTAACGTGTATCTATTTTTGAAACAGTTGGTAACCAGTTCCCCTTTGGAAAGCTGATACAACCACGTTAATTTTCTTCCACTATGACGACTGGCATAAAATGCAGTAAATCTCTGATAGCTCCGTTCTAACTGTATAAAACAGAACAAGAAAACCAAGAACATTATTTTCCTTCACTCATTACTAGAACATGCTGTGGAACCAACACACAGGAATTAAATCTGATCACACTATACTGCCACATTGTCCAAAATCCAACACATTCACATTCTTCAGACTGCACAGTAAATTAATCTTAAATATTCACATTTTTTCAGACTGGATGGTAAGAATTGTTTTTAAAAGCGTCACTAACAAGAAAAGTCTAAACAAGAATGTAAATTTCATTCTTCCTTTTAAGGAATATGAGGCAAGATGAGAAGGGGATTTAACTACCATGATACTCCACTAACAGCAGTTAAACTCACATTTTAAACATCCCTGTCTTATCTATTTTCAGTAAGCACTCAATAGAAAACTAATGGTTACAGTATCCAAGCAATTTATTCGACACAACTGCCAAGAAAGTTTCTTACATAAAAGTATATTAAAAGATACGCTAACAAATCTTTCAATTACTACGTAATGTTTTGGAATTTCATTTCACCATCTTTCTAAAAGAGAACGAAGTTAAATATTTCATACAAATTCCTCCCACTACACATACAATGCTTCTGGACAAAAAGGAACCTTCCAATCCTCTCTGATACACCAAAAAAAAACAGATGGACACACTTATCCTGGTAACTTCCCTTCTTGTTTAGTAATTCCATTGCTCAGACGAACAAAGTTCAGCACCTTACCTCAGAGGGCAGAGCAAATGTGCAAGACTGCTGAAATGGCCATGATCCAGAACTTAGCACCTGTATGCTGAAATCCACTGGAATGGAGAAGAATGCACATTAGCAGGACGAACTGCATCATCCTTGCTTCCACTTGCTGCTTAAAGATGAAATTTGAGTTCTAACACAAGGACAGGAAATGATTCTGTCTTGCTCAAACTAACACAGTGAAAAAATCATTAAACAGTATCTTTTTTCTTTATTCAAACCATAGAACAAAGGACTTCATGCAAGATGATGGAACAAGTTGAACAGGTTTACGTTTTCTGTGACGGTCACTATTTTCTCTTCTCTTAGAAATTTTTAGCCTGTTTCTATCCCAACAGACTACTCGTCTAATGTACACATTTATGTGTATTGAAAATGCATCACATTACATGTCAGCAAGAACAAAAATCACACAATTATATTTGTAACACATTTTAGATACGTTAGTAGGTATAATACAAGGAAACTAAAAACTTAAGCTTGAAAATATCGTGACGTAATCCAACAATTATCAGTTTTTGAAAGGGTTTGTTTCAATGCACTTCAATTAACAGACTTTCTTTCAAAACAAAGCAATAAAGCTTCCTACCAACTTAAAACATAGCATCCTTTTTCCTTAATGTTTTTACCGAAGGTAGCTTAAGCTATGTTGTGCTCAAAAGCAAAACCATCTTTTCAATTAAAAAAGACAAGATTCAACTTGATTTTATTGTGTACTTAATCACAAGCTGCCAAAACTATGAAATGTTACTAGACGATAAAATATAGACCTAGAAGTCTAGGATAAAAATTTATCTTGGTCAAAACAATAACTCTAAACTTTGGGGATTATGATGTGACAATAAAGCATGACCCTCATATAATTAGCTTTTATATGTAGAAATAAAACACAACTAGAAGTACTCAAAAGTAACATAAGTAAACATATCACTTACAATCCAGTGGTTCTGAATTGGTTAGGTGCTTTTTAAATTGCTCATTCAAGTCCTTGCTTACACCAATATCTTGAAACATCCGCTGCAACTTCGACGTATACTCAAAACCACAAGCTTGCTATATTTAAAAAAAAAAGATATGTCAGCAAGATGCATTTTAACGAAGAATGAAAACAAAGAATTCCTAAAGGAGCCCATTTTCTTAAAAGAAAATGTACAAAGCTCAGTGTTTCCCTTATTCAAATCAACTAAACATGCTCTTCAACAGAAGCTGAAAACTGTTCAAAAATGGAAAAAGCACATAATGAAAGACTACCATAAGATCATTACATCTTATTTTGCTTGACCTTGTACTAACAAGGGTTAATTAAATCAAATTGTTCATTTGGATAACAATATCTAAGCCATTTACTGGATAAGAATACATTTAATTCCCACCTGACAAATGCGTACTCCGAGTTCACAGGAGTTTTTTATTTAAACTCAGAAATGGAAGAGAAAAATCATGAAATGAAAGTACGTACATCAGTGCATTCCAAGGCAGTGTGAAGACCTGCAATATGGTTGATCATGGGACAACCATGGGATACTCACTTTAAGTTTAGAGATCATGCTTGCCTCAGCATCGTCACTAGCACTGTTCTGATGTACAAGCCTTTTTGCAAGCATTTTAGCATAGAATTTTTGAAACACATCTTTATCCTCAATGTACTTGAAGACAACCATCTGGAAAAAGAAAAGTTGTAATAAAACAACACTTAAGTATATGTAGTGAAAAAACTAACAGCACCTGCTTCATTAGCATGTCAAATCTAGATGCAGTTTGTGGCTTTTTTATATATTTCTTGTGACTTCTTTTCCAAATGGATACAATTTAAAACGCAGTAACTGTGTAATCCACATCAACAGTCTAATATATTCATAAATATACATAGCCACAAATTATATAAGAGCATATGGCAGAAACTATCTATACGCATATATATAAAAAACTGAAGTTAGAAGAAATTCTCCCTACTCAATTTAAATACACTAAGCAGCTTGTATTAAAATAAAATACAACTAGCAAGTCTCACAGATATGAAGATTACTACTGAAAAGCTACTGAAATCAAGCACACAAAGGAAAAGGTTTAATCTCATCTGACTTATAACTGTCAAATATTACTGAATTTTCAGAGCTTAAACAGAAGAGAACTATTTACAGATATCTTACCACTTGATTGAGTGTATCTTCCAATTCTGCTTCTTCTGGATTCTTTGAGCTGCAATGAAAGAAGTGCATTTTCTTATGATTTTCCAAACTGCTACATTAAACCAACTTTAAGGAAGTACATGGAAATTTATTTCACAAATAAAGAAATACAAATTTAATACTTTAGGGATAAGTATCTTAAAAGATACTCTTTTAAGAGGAAACGGTGCAATGAACTGAACATTTTTTTCTTTACTTCACAAAACACACGTATGTAAGCATATAAAGTATGGGATTCTGAAACAGTACGTATAACTCCTGTACCATGCACCGCTTGGGACTTCCTGATAGTCTGATACTTCTCAGGATTTCTGGACTTAAATCTCTCTTTCTTTCTGCTTTCTTATCTGCTGCTAAATGCTACCATCACTTCTTATCAAAGATAATACAGTGAAAACTGCTCTGAGAGCTGGGTCTTGACTGGGTGACAGCTAATTTGGCATCACAGTGTTTTCCCCTACATTATGCTCACACATCAGGTATACCTCAAATCTACACTGCAGAAGGGAAAAATAAATCCTTTTCAGGAGGAAAAAAGATAGGAGATAGGAAAGGGAAGAGTGAGTAACTTTTCCTGGTTTTATTTCCAAACCTCCCTGCCAAAAACAGCTAGCTAACTTGTCAGTGACAAAACTGACATAAATCCAGTATGAACTGGACTGACACGAACTCACTTTATAAGCTGCTTAGTCATTTGAAGCCAAATACCTTAATTATGAACAATGAGAAATTAGAAGGAAGTTTTTGTCCTCCTCAATTTCTGCCCAGATGGAAGAAGATACAAAGAAAACGACAGGAAGAAAGCAAGAGCTTTAATGGAAGAGGGGAATATGCATCTTTTCTTTATGACACACATGAACAACTACTCAAATTTCAGGAAAACAAAACATCTAGAACAACAAACAAACAAGACCTAGAACTTAAAAAAAATAGAGCTTATAGTAATATAAGGAAAAAAGGTATTAGTTCTTCTGTTATTCCCTCCACTTCTTAAAGAAGTAAAATACATGTAATCTTCAGGAAATTCCCCACCAATTTTTATTTTTTATTTTTAAATCAGAATTTGGTGTAATCAAGTTTTCCTGAAATGTTAAATTCTGTTTCCAAAGGCACAGAATAAAGCTTCTAAATCCTTTTAAAATAAAAGCCAACCTGGAATAATAATTTGTCTTCAAAAACATACCTTTTCTTTAGTAAAGAATCACAGTATCGTGCCAGTAGCTCTGGAGATTTACTGGATGACTGAGCCATTTTTGTCACTGCATTATTATTTATAAATCGACCACAAGCCTATAAATCACAGAAGACAGTTAAATTTTTGGGAAACAAAACTGAGGATAGAAAATTGTTACCATACTCCAATATATATACACTTACTTTGTCTAGTGCAGCCACAAAACCGGCATCATTGTTGAATGCTGACATGACTAAAGCATTGTACTTCTTATGGACATCCAGCACTGTCTGTACATACATTTTTGGATCCTGTAATAAAGAGAGATTACTTTCTCCTTCCTCCAAAATGGAGTTATCTTTTATGGTGAAAATGCAGAGTGTTAGCCATTTACTAACATCATGAATAAGGTCTTTGACACAGTCCCCTGTAACATCCTTCTTGACAAATTGGAAAGACATGGAATTTGATGGGTAGATAATTCGATGGATGAGGAACTGGGTGCAAGACCATACCCAGAGAGCAGTGGTCATTGGCTTAATCTCTGGATAAAGATCGGTGACAAATGATGTCCAGAGGTCAGTACTGCGACCAGTGCTCTTTAACATCTTCATCAGTGACATTGACAGTGGGATTGAGTGCACCCTCAGCAAGCAAACTGCATCCAGAGGAGGGCCACAAGTACAATCCAAGGGATGGAATAACTCCCCTAACGAGGACAGGCTGAGAGAGTTGGAACTGTTCAGCCTGGAGAGCAGAAGGCTCTGGGGGTAACTGATAGCAGCCTTTCAGTATCTAAAGAGGGGCTATAAGAAGGAAAGGGACAGACTCTTCAGGCGGGTCTGTAGTAATAAGATAAGGGGAAATTGTTTCAAACTAGAACAGGGGAGATTTAGATTGGATATAAGGAAAATTTTTTATGATTGGAGTGGTGAGGCACAAAACAGGCTGCCTCACAGAGGTTGTGGAAGCCGTCCTTGAGGACATTCAAGGTCAGGCTAGATGAGACTCTAAGCAACCTGATCTAGCTGTAGATATCTTTGTTCATTGCAGAGGAGTTGGACTAGACGACCTTTAAGTGTGCCCTCCAATTCAGAAGATTTTATGATTTCATGTCTAAGTATGACTAAGCATTACACGCTGTTGGTACTAGTATCTATCCAGACTAGTTTACATTCTCCTGACTGACAGACATTACTGGAAACTTTCATTAACAGCAACTAGTCAAAAACCAAAATCACTTGTTCAGTCAGACATTTCCAAAAATATGATCTTAATTCCAATCAGACCTGAGAGATCCATACAATTATAAATTGGCTAGAAATCTTCAGTTTGTAGTTTTGAAGTTATAAGAACAAAGTTAAAATATCAGGAGGATGAGTGAAAATATTAAGGTTCACCAAGCACCACAATTTAAAACTGAAGGGCACTTGATGAAAGTAACGGCAAACAGGCTTAAAACAGATTATATATATATTATTACATGCAAAGTAGTAAACTTCTGTAAATTGCTGCCTCAGTAGATCTCTGGAAACACACAGTATAATGGGGACCAAAATAGATAAACAACATGAACAAAATGATTGTGCATTAAGTGCTCCTGTTAAATCCCTACCATAAGAATTCTAGATTCTAAGAACAAATGGCAAAAGATTGGTAAGGTTTTATCAGTTTCTTGAAGAACATTTTCTGTTGCCACTGAATTCAGATACAGATTACGTACACTGCCAAGCTAAGGCTTTGTTTGAGACAGAACTACAGATTATTGAATAACTTGTGGGCAAGAAATTGAAGAGAACTAGAGGACAAATGAAGAGCAGTCTCCTGAAGAGTGGTCTAATTAATACAGATAATAGAGTTTAGAACACAACTCATTCTGCAGTAAAAACCTAGAATAGGTTAGATGAGTTGAGCTGCTATGACTGTTTTGTCTCCACTGACTACAGAAAAGCTCAGATGTATGCTCAGCTGACTATCTGTTCATACACAGTACAGAAACTGAAGTTAGAATCAATCCTATCTAAATGTGGTAGAGGGCTAACAAAGCAATGACGAAAAGAGACACAGTAGAGTAAGGGATACTGGAAGAGGCAAGATGCTTCAAGGAAAACTAGTCAGAATTATGAAAATATACAAGAATAACATACAAAAAAGGAACAAGAAAGAGATAAAGTACATAATTAACAAACAAGAAAGTGTTATGATCAGGAAGAGTTTAAGTGGATGGAGTTGAAGGAATATATATAGATCTCAGGCTTCCTTTCTCTCAAAGATGAGCTAACTCCAGTAAAAAGGATCTTTCACTTCTTCTATGAACTTCAAGGCCCAGGTAAAAAGAAAGTCAAGAATGATAACCCCTGGAGGGGTGCATAACTATGGAACATGTTTGATTTCAAAATTTAAGGTGACATCTTTGAACGAAATTGAAGATTCCTGAAGTTACTTTGATTCAGAAAACATCAATATTGTTAAAAAGCTACCTACTTAGAACTACAGAAATTAACAGATGAACACAAACTTCAGACATGTAAAACACTTCCATTTGAAAATATAATTGTTACTGCTGTCCATACAGCCATTACAGACTATTGTTTCAATGTTAACTAGTGCTATTCTAAGTACTACTACTAGCACTATTTCAAGAGTATCTGAGACCAATTACTGATCAAAATGAAATCTGTCAGAAGCCAGAGTTTAATCCTGCTTTAAATAGAATATATACCTTTGGCAAATTTTAATCTTAATCTTGCTTTGTCGTGTTCTATTTTTATTTTTAAGAAGTGTCACATTGCCTACATTCAAAAAGGTTAACAAAGGTTTTAAACAACTTCTTAATGCTGCTGAGATTCAACCCTAAACTCTGCTTCTCCTTACCATTCCTAACGTTTTTAGGAACAGAACATAAAAAGAATGAAGCAATTCACCAGGATATTAAAAACAGAATTTCTTCAGTCTCATCCAAGCCAGAAGTCTATGCAATAGCGAAACAAAACACAAGCTGAAATAAAATACAAAATGCTTCTTATAACATGGACTTCAAATTATAATCATAGTTTAAGAAGTATTTACACAGCCAGCTTTACAAGCAGCATGAAGTCCTGATGGACAGCCAAAACTCATAAGGAAAAGAAGCCTCAGAAACAGAACAAAAACACAACAATGATATGGCTGTCGTTTTAAGCCTACTACAAATATGTGAGAATTGCCTAGTCCTCACAAGCGGAATGAGTGAGAAGAAAAACACATGAGGATTGGAAACTTGCATTTGAGGAGGGTTCTTGATATAAACTAGCAGTAATCATGTACAGACATATCTTTACAGGGATACTTGCGTTTAGAGCTGCTTCGCCACATTTCTCAATTGCAGCTAGACCCTGATTATGAATGTGAGTTTCCAACAGCTTTTTCAGCTCTCCAAGGCCATCCTGGATTCGAGATACAAGGTTATACATACGTCCCAAGTCTGAAAAACAAGGGAAGCCAGAATCTTATTTGTACTAGTTATTACTCCAATTTGTCATTTAAAAATTGCCAATACGAGTTAAATAATCAATACCAATGAAAATATTCATTCAATTTCTACTTTAAGAAAAGACCAAAAATTATCTAGTATAGTAAGTCTTTCCACTAACCTAGAAAGCTAAGACAGGTTCAAGAGAAAACAATCCGTTAAATACTAAAATGTTTTACCTTATTTAAGTTACAGAAATGTTTACTTCTTATTTCTAGTCTTCACACATTCAAAGAGAGAGGTGCAATGATTTAAAAATGGAATTAAAACACTCTTATTTGTGTGAAGTTTTGAATTCATATCACGAATTAAGACTTTCATTAGCATTATTGCCAGCTCTGCCAGAAATACAAGATTCTCCAGCTGACCACCATCCTTTAAAACTTATTGTGAATAGGACAGCTTTTAAGAGATATGTTAGTATAGAAAAGTCAGTAAGTGGTGTTACTTCTACTTGTGGTAACAATGGTGGAAATGGTAGGAAATGCAAGGCAAACAGGGACACTCCGATAACACCTTTGGCAGACAAACTCTTAATATCCTAAATTTCATCCAATGAAGCTCTGTGAATAAAGCTGTCTCTGACAGCAATGTTTAACTACCTGATTATTTATGGAAATAACTGTACCTCAAACTAAAAGAAAGGTTGTGAAAACCATCACCACAGTACAAAACTAGCAAAGGTGAAAAGACATTACACACAAATACTAAATCCTCATATTAAAACCTGTTCTCAGCCAAGATTTTCAAAATGAATTAGTAATTTTGGACATGGATATTAAAGGGGGTTTTGTTGTTCTTACTCTTAAGTGGGGCAGATGCTCTGGGCTACACAAAAATACTAGACGCTTTTAGTAATCTTGCCTTTATTGAACAGACACTTGAGTATACCAAATCAGTAACCGTAAAGTAATGAAGACATTGCACCTTACTGACTTGATCTTATAGTTTGTCAGCTATTTCGAGCTGTTTTAAGAACAGGACTTCTCTGGAATGTTTATGAGCAATTTATTACCACCTTTGGATTATTAAACATAATAGAGTCATCCAGTAGGTGTATTGCTGCCTAACACTGAAATACAACACATGACCATACCTTAAATAGCGAAGTAATGACACTTCTGTTCAAAACAGTTTCCAGATAATGCTTCTAGTTCTCTAGAACTTTTTCAAGTTTTCAAATTTTGGATTGACTGTTTTTGAAAACAAAACAGTTTTTCCCTCCAGAAAAAGAAAACCCCAACACATTCTCAGTTTGATGTTACACAAGAGTGTGTGTACCCACAGAATCTTAGGAGAGGAAAAACACGCATACATGCAGATGTAATGAGCTGCTGTCTTACCCACAAATAAGGAGTCACAGGTTTTTCTGTCAGGACAACTGTATTAGGTGAAGTATTGAAGAGACACTACAAAACCTGAGGTGCCATTTACAAGGTAATTCCTCCTAAATTACCTTACAGTCTGCTCCTGATAAACATAATTATTTCCTGTACATATCATACTTATGAGAATAGGTAACACATGAAAAACATGCCCTACAACCTTTCTAACTAGTTGCGCTACACAATTAAAAAGTTACAGAGCACCAGAAGGAGTGGCCAGCAATACAATAGGCTGAACATACTTTACACATAGAAGGACCTCTAAACAAGTATGCTTTCAAGAGCAAAGCAATAAAGATTGTATCAAGAATTACCAAGATTTTATTATGAGCTTAGGATAATTTACAATAGGCTATTTAAACATATCACAAATTTAGGTTCCGCGCTTTAAGAGTGAACAGACTGACAATTCACGATCAAAATTAGTGTTTCTACTCATGAGACTTCATGAAAATTAAATATGGTCAAGGAGCACTACTGAAAGTGAAGACCAGTAAGAGAAAAGGAAACAAAGAAAATTCAAGCATTTCTAAATGTCTAATTAATCTTAGAAACAAAGACTTAACAAGATAGTGCGTAAGATAGAAGGTACTGCTTTTCCCTTTTTTACCCCAGGAAGGTCTCCTAAGTCCAGTCAAGTTTTCTTGATTGGGCTATTTCTATTGTCAGAAGACACACTTATGAAGCCATTTCTCTACTCAGCATCTATTTATACAAAAAAAAATCTGTTCCCACTAAACACATTTGTTATTAACAAACAACATCTAAATTTCAAAAACTACTACAGGATAAAAATCTATTTACACTTGAAACAGTTAACTTCTGACCAAATCATGCCAAATTTTTATTTTGAAGTTTTTCTTTATCATCCTTTATTATCAACATAATTAAAGCAATTATTCATAGCTGGTCTTTAAGGTTGATACGTAGAGTCATAGCCACATACAATTTTCAAACCCAAAGTATCATCAGTAGTAACTCATAGTATCTCCTCAGTTTTGTCACTTCCTTAAAAGCAACATTTCCACTATAGATTTCCTATACAGTTTTAATTCCAATCCCCAAAAATCTGAAAGACCATTTTTCTTCATCATCTGCATAACACACAAGAATTAATTGCCCCTAGTTTAGACTGCTGTTTTGCGCTAAGCATTAAGTCAAATCAATACAACTGACAATTCCTTAGAGATTACCTAAACTCTGATAAACTTAATTCACTTTAGAGGAACTACTGAAGAAACTTTTATGCTGTTTGTTCTTTAGAAAGTAAAGACTTAACCCACTGAAGATTCATTCTCACAGCTAAAATTAGCTCATCTTAACTTGCATCCTTTCCTTGTGCACAGTTCTATTTTATATATTAGAAGCTCCTTATTTGCTTCATGAAAGCTTCAGATCCTGCTGGAAGGATAGCTTAAGTGCTTCTGAAGCTCTTCCAGTCATGCTAAGAGAACCAACATTAGTGCTGTTTTGCCTTAGTATTTAGACAACATCCTCAACCAATCCAATCTAATCTAATGCATCCTGTCATCAATTTAGTGTCTTTTCTCTTAATTTGCAAAAAAAAAAATCACATTTAGCCATCAACAGAATTTATGTTATTCACAAACAATCAGGTAGGAACTTTAAGCCTAAAAGCAGTGTCTGGATTGACCTACCTTCATTTTTATCAGCATCCAATAAATTCTGAAACTCTGTATGAAATATCTCCAGGTGTTTCTCAATAAGTACTTGCTCACACTTTCGTGCTAATTCATCTTGTGTGCTCTCATGGAGATATACTTGAACTCTACGCTGCTCCTCAAGAAGGCGAGCCTCAGCCTACAGAAGAGACAAACACGAAACCTGTATGAAAAGTCTAATAGCAGAAAACATGTATATTAAGTAAATTCATCTAGAAAACAAACAAAAACCAAACATCTCAACTAATTCTCATGGTCCACCTTGTAACAATCAGAAAGATCAACGTGCTGGAATGGTGTTACAGGAGTGTTTCCACAATTGAAGTAAAATACGATTATGTTGCCAGTTGATCTTGGCAAAGGCTACCCCAGCCCGTATAAGGTCACTGAACATTTGTTTCCGGGACACCTGTATAGGGCCCAATCAGGGTGTCCAGGAGGCAGCCTTTCTGGTCTTAATAACTGGGAGTACCTCGGCTCCTTCTACCATCCTAACACTGTGCCTTGTTCTTAGGCACTCTATCCCCCCCCAAATCTGCTACCAACTGGGCAGCCTGTTGGACAATGGCCCCCAAGGTCACCGGGGATTCAATAATGAAACTAAGGTTCCATAAAGGTGGGAGGGAGCCTGCTGTAGAAATCAAGTCCCTCATGCCTGCCGAAAATTTTGCCAAATCCAGGCGCTCAAACATTTCTTCGTATATCACCTCCCTCATGCCTAATTCACGAATATAGGTTTGAAGGTCCTCCATGGAAGACCATAAACCATGAGCAATGGCATATTAGTCATATTAGGCCAAGTAACACAGCATACCGCCATCAACCAATCTACTAATGAACGGTTTTCATCCTGGTGTTGAATGGCAGCATATAATCTTTGTCTAAGGGCAGGGTGTGAGGTGATGGACATCAGCTTAGAAATTTCTGGTCCATTAACGATGACACTCTCTGCCCGAGTCCCATAATCTTAAAAGCCAGGCCAGCTTCTCTAGGCTTTTGTCAGAATCGTTGTTCTAAGTCCATTAATTCGGTTGCCCTTTTGGGGCGAGTCGTTGTATGCAGTTGAGTTTGAGCAGGGGGCCATTGATCAGGGGGCACCCCTGCTGGTCTATCTTGTATTTTCTTTGTTTTCTGAGTTATTATAGGTTGGATCTCAAAGGGATCCATCTCAGAAGGAGCTTCGAGATCCGACAGTGAACCTTTGTTTTCTGAATCATCCAGATCCATTGATTTAGGAGCCTGGGTATTTTTTAATGCAATGTTGTGGACCTGTTTTATAGGAAAAGTCAGGGCTGATTTCTTTCCTGTTAATTTGCTAAGCTGTTGTTTTAATTTTTCAGTACAATCTCATAGCAGTTGATTTTCATTTTCTAAGGTATTGTTTGATAGTTCTGCTTGATTTAAGGCATTTAATAACGGCCATGCCACACACGGGATGCGGCTAGCTGGCACTCCTCTATAATGGATTAGATAAAGATATCTTGATTAAAATAATCCGCCATGCAGGACGGGGAATAAATATTTTTGCTAACCCACAGGGGACACCATTTCTCAATTATAACCACAAGTCCGTAGTAGGGCAATCCCAGAAATCCTGGGATATTTCCAGGAATAGTTTTACCTAGCAGGGTAATGTTCTCCCCCTTAACCAATTTAAAGATATTCCAAGGAAAGGACATTTTAATACTTTTAGTTTGGCTGGCTTACCAAAAGTAACAATCAGAAAGATCAATGCAGTGGAATGGCATTACAGGAGGTATAATAGCAAAAGGGACTAGCGCAAATGAATGGTGTTACAAAGGAAAAGGGCTCACCCATCTCTGAAGATCTAGGCTTGCAGGGAAAAACTCCATAAGGGAGAAATCTCTAACCAGAGATCCACCCACAGCAGCAGTCAGCCCTTAAATGAGGTCTAAGAGAGGTGGAGCCAGGCTCCACCCCTTCTGGTCACACAGGTGAATTACCTTCACTTGTGTTCTCACGGCTGACTGGATCCTTTCCCCAGGTGCTCAGTGGTTCAGGCTGTGATTCAACAGTTCCCCATACAAACCTTAACAGTTATTTTCTCTGGGAATCATAATGTGACTCCTGCCATGCTATTCACATATGGAATCAATGTCTATGTTGACAGTAACATTATATAATGCTAAAAAGGGTGGAGAATTACAGCAAAATTGTTTTCCCTTGTCCCTCTGAACAAGATATTTTCAGATGAAGTTCTGTTGTCAGAAAGAGAAGGCTAGCTACATTGGATACATGCAGTTTTAGCATCAGCAAGCTCTCCGGCTAGAGTTAGCATTGTTTAAAATAAACATGTTTTATGCCTGCACAAAACTGCAGTTTAACAGTATAACCATTGCAAATTTATTTGAAAGTTCTGTGTGAGAATGTATATGAGAAAAGCTTCCCGATAATCTGCAATCACTTAAACTGTATCGGTATTTAATTTAGCTTATCTTTGTACTGAACCAAAATTCTAAATGCCACTTGAGGAACTACTTTATTCTAAAATGTAATATAACAACAGTTACATAACAATAACACATTATTTAAATCAATGCCACCAAGATGTTATTTATCTCCAGTTAGAATTCAGTACACAAACTTTCAGTGAGAAAGTAAGGTATACTGATAGCATGCATTGTTAAAATATCCAAACAAAAAAAATAAGATTATAACATAAGACAGTTTTGTGTAAGTAAAAAAACATATGTTAAGAATTCCTGGTGCGCAGTGAAGATAAAACTGAGGGACAAGCCCATCTGAATTTTAAATTCACAGTTCTGATAACTTGCATAACCCCCATTAATCTCTCCAGTAGAGAATCCAGACAAGAGAAATCAGTCAAGACCTTTAGTCTCAATACTTCCCCTTTCCATAAGGTCACATCCCTTAGAATGTATAATTTAGGAAGATTTAGAAAGCTCTGATTGCATTTACTGTAGCGTCTAATATATATCTTGTTCATTTTAATAAATTAAATCCCAGTTTTAAATCCCAGATCAGTTCAAAGGAGATGCTAAGTCATTTTTGCTGTCTATATGTATGGTTATATATATACACACTATGGCTATACACACACAGACATACACACTATGTAGTAGTGTGACTGATCAGACTACATACTTCCTTGCTGAAGGTTTTCCCTGCCTTCCAACAGCTTTCTATACATTTTGAGCTTCAAAGTGATTTGCTTCTCTATGAATTTTTCAAGTTTTTAAGGTTGAGTTACTATTAAATTCATTCTACTTGCCACTAATCCCTTGTTCTTGAAATACCAATGACCTTCAGACAGCTTTTTACTGTGCTGAGGAACCCCACATGAGCCATTTGTTCACATTATGAATGACTGAAATTCCCTTACTCTTATATTTATTTATACCTGCAACTACATAAGATAGATAGCAGAGGATGAAAGTAAAGAAACTGAAAGGAAAAAAGCAAATGAATTCGATGAGAATCAAAATACAAATGTGCCTGGGAAAAACTGATTCTGCAGAACTATCCCAATGCACTTAAAACTGGATTCATTTTACAGTAGTATTTCTTGTACTTTTCCTCAAAAGATCTTTTTTTCTTTCCCACCAGTAAATCATTAACTAATGTAAAGAATCAGAAAATATTCCTTCTGCAGCAAAAAAGTTACACAAAGATATTATGGAAAGTGACATGACTGCTATGTGTAACTGCATACTGCATATTCAGAAAGCTCCATTTTTTTTAATTAGGCAAAGCAAAAAAAAAAATCAAGACAATTTAGAAAGTGAGGAGATGTACTTAGAAAAAAGATACATCTATGTAGATCGCTCTGATAGTAATGCCTCCTATTTATTTCCATGGAAACTAGAACAGCTACAAAGAGCATAACACTACTTGACAGCATTTTCTCAGCAACAAAACACTATTTTTCAATATAGTCATCACCATTAGTTATGCCTTTTCGCCAGCAATGAACAAGAGGAAGTGACCCACTGTCACTGCTGCCACTACTAAAAGGCACCTCCCATCACCTCACTGTACTAACATCCACTGTTTGGTCTCCAAAAACGTTCAGCAAACAACAATGAATATCAATGGGTACATTTTTTTCCACATGGAAGAATTCAATTCCGCACGTTCCCATGTCAGATGCCGTTTTGTCTGACTGCCCCTCTGCTGCCATCAGCTGCAGGGCAACAAAATATAATGGAATACTGGCAACATCTGCCTCTGATGTCACAGGCCAACATAAAACAGGAGGCATTACATTTGTCTAAGATGGAACACAATCTATCCCAAATTCAGTAGACTGACCCAATAACCAGGCTAGAAATTACTATTACTATTTGTTTATCCAGCTTGCGTTTAATCACCTTGTCTGGGATCCTCCAAACCAGAGACATCAAGAATTTAAATCCTGCCTCTGTTGATCAGAATTAATGCGTAAGGTTCAATACATGAAAATACTCTGAAAGAAGTAATGCTAATTAATGATCTAATTTAGATGTGGAGGCCAGCTTGCTCAGGAAGAGATTTCAATAATGTGCTAGCACACAAGCTCCTTGTACAGGAACAACAAGTTTGCAGGTCTAAAGCAAATAGTTATTCTGATGTCAAATTCTGAAACCTAACAAAAATTCATGCCTAACATCCTCTTCTGTTTTGCCCATTAAGAAATTCGCCAACTAAGAAATTCTTAAACTTTCACTGTGCTTACTGAAACTCACCAAGGAGACAAACTTCAGACCAGATTAAAAGCAAAACACAGAAGCAAATCACCTCACAGAACAAGCGCTGATTGAATTTGCTTCTGTAAAATAATTACCATTTTAAGAAACTGGTAATAAAAGTCAAGAATTTTTGTTACTTTACCTCTATGCAGAAAATAACCTACCTTCTTCATGTACTCTGTGACTGGGTTCTGTTGTAAGAATTCAGTACTTTCTCGCGTATAAAATCTCTCTGTGTCAGCAAGAAACTGAGATTCAAAGGATTCTTTATAGACAGTTAGTGTAGGTCCTTTTGCAAATGCATCATCTTCATTCAGCCCCAGTTCCACTACAAAAATGAGCAAACAATGACAAGACTGTCTTTTATGAAGTAGTCCCTTGCAAATACCTTCCAGTACCTGAAGGGGGTCTACAGGAAAGCAGGGGAGGGTCTGTTTATAAGGACACGTAACCACAGGACAAGGAGGAATTGCTTCAAACTGGAAGAAGGTAGATTTAGACTAGATAATAGGAAGAAATTCTTCACTGTGAGTAGTGAGACAGAAGAAGATGTAGAACAGTCTGCGCAGAGAGGTTGTGGATGCCCCCCCCGGAGGCGTTCACAACCAGGCTGGATGGGGCTTTGACCAACCTGGTGGGAGGTGTCCCTGCCTAAGTAGGAGACTGGAACTAGATGATCGTAAAGGTCCCTTCCAACCCTGTGAGTTGCAGGTTATGAGCATATATATTTTAAGCAATTGAACTATCATTATTCTGCATGGCAAAACACTCAACTTTATGCAAATAGAAAAAAATGAACACTGTTTCATCAACTATCATGTTTTTACCTTTCTAGTCTTTTCTCCTACAAAACTGATTCATAAGCAACCAATGCTCTTGTCTATCAGTTCTCTTTTCAATCTTGACAACTATTTTATTATTAACTGTAATTATGTGTCCAGCGTCTCTACATACATAAAGAGAAACTTGATATAACTACGTTTATTTTACTATACAAGTATTTACTGGACATCCAAGGAGGTTGGAGGCTACTTCTGAGCTCTGATAAAGAAAATAATGAAACTTTAAAGAAATCTCATTTACCATAAGATTGTACGACTCCGCTGATCAGCCTTGTATTGATAGTTTCACCATTTCTTTCCTTTTCAATCAATTTCAATACAGCATTTGTTACCTTAGGAAACAGAGAATAAAAGCAAGTCAAAAACAGAAAACTGCTGGTATGTCAAGAACAAGATTTAATCAGGAATGTATTCCTATATTCAAGACAAATTAAGCCCTTTAAGAACAAAATTTAAAGACACCCATACACATAAAATTTCTACAAACATTACTGCCAGTATGCTACACCTCTAAGTTCTACAATGTGACTACAGTACAATTAGTTGTGAGCCATAAGAGTATGAATATGCTTAGATTTGTGTTTGTTCCCTTTACTTCAATTTTTTCATTTTTTAAAAAACTTTAAGTACCTAAACCAAACTTCTGCATGTTTTATACCAAAAAAAAAAAAACTCCGCAATAGCAGAACTTTAACACCTATACTTTATGCAAAGAAAACTATTGTTCATGTTGATGAGTGAAGTGGTGTAACTACTTTTCTTCAGCTGAAATCCAATTTATACCTTCATAATATAATACCATTTTTTAATCGTGAAGTATTGGTAAAAAATAATAATAGGTAAATAAATACAATATTTCATTGCGATGTAACATCTTGTTTTATATTGAGCTGATAAACTAATTCAAAATATTTGGCTGACCTGAATTTCCCAGGCACCAGTATAAATTAAAAGGTTCACACTAATATGAGAAGAGATCAAAAATCCAGGCGTGTCAGTTATCTGTTTTCACTAATCTTGACTTTCTCCAATTTTAATACATCACTGCCAGCATGTATTCCTGCCTTTCCTGGAAACGTTAGAGCTTGCTGCTTCATTTAAGACTTTCTTCTTTAAGACTGGCTTTTTTTTTTTTTTTAAAAAAAAAAAAGAATACCAGGTGTCTTCTAAGCAAAGAGAGAACACAATCAGTTCAATACAAAAGTAATACCATTGGAAAAAAAAGACTTCAAGACAAACTTAATTCCTCCAAAATAATAACCTTTTCAACATCACAAAAAAGCAGCAGAAAGTTATATTTATTTTCTAGGGCTTTTTTGCACTCCAAATTCTCTCTGGAACATACAAAATTAATCCACTAACATAATGCTACAATTATATAATCTACTTATACCTGCTTATTTAATGGCCTGAATAAGCAGTCTCTCCAGGTCACCAAGGCAAGCTGGAAGTAAGAGAAGGGAGATGAAAAATGGAATAAAAAAAGTACTTATACACACACACACAAACTAACTTCTTATGAAAGCTGGTACAGTATGCAAAACACTCCAAATTTTCACGATTAAGTTGTATTACACAGATTTCTCATTTGATAAAATAAAATAGATTCACAGAAAAATGACAGTTTATTACTAACTCTACCTATAGTGTTCCTTCTTCTGACTGAGAGTGATCTCCCATCAGCTCTGAAAAATAACCAACTTTGCAACGTGACAATAGACTGCTTTTTTCTGTTGATGATTTTCAGGCTGGCATAATCTCTTAGCATGGGACTAGTGAAAGGCAGAACAATTGACAGGCAGTTAAATGAAGATAAAAGCTGATTTTCTATCCTATGTAAAGTTATTTTAGTGAAGCAGTATTTTATTGTTTACCTAAAATAACTTCTCTTTCCTAACGCATCACCAGCAAGGACAATCCTTACCCTTTACTTTCAGAAGGGGTTCTGTATCTTGGATAATTATGTTCTTCATTTTTTTCCTTTTTTCATTACTTTACAATTGGGAAGAAAAATTATCAATATCATAAATCAATTTTCCAGCCTGTTACTACAAGCCAAGCATTGACTGAATCTTAACAGCTTGGATGCTAGAGATTTGTAGAGAGGCACTGAAGTAAATGGTAAATACTGCAGTTCATTCTTTGTTCTCTATTTGAAGCACTTGACTGAATTGTAAGTGGAAAAATGAGTCCACGCAGATAACAGTATATACAGCAAGTATTCAAGGAAGCTCTAGACAGTTTAATATCAGTAGTCTCAATGGGTACAAGGTTGATTGAATCTAATGGAACATTTACATATACACTGAGTGGGTGGGGGAAAGGGAAGAGTGTCCTAAGAGGACACTGAAAGGCGCGAAACTTCTTTCAGCAAATTGTACAATGATGCCTACTTTAAAACTTCTGTGAACTTCCTACAAACACTAAATTTCATGGAGTGATGGTAAAGCAAAAACAACAGATGCCAGCAGATGGAATGAGCAGATCATTCACTTCAAAAAGTGACCTACCGAATAAATTTCATATATTCCTTTACGACCTTCATCACACTCACGACGAACCCAGTGTCGATTGAGGTAGGCACATATACCATTCAGTACTTTGCTTGAAAACCTATAATCTTCCCACTGTTGAGTGTAGAATTTCAACACACTTTCATCCATCAAATCTTCACCATCCTAAAAAAAATAAGTCTGCCAGTAGCGTAGGGTAATCTTAAAGTGCAGAGACATGTAAAGGTGTACAATAAGTCTACACTAAGCAATAATTTATAAGAAACATAGGGTTAGTTAATTTATTCTTGCAATAATAAAGCACAAAAAAAGGCTCTTCCTAAACAAACAAAAAATAGATAAATAAAAATAACACACAGAAAACCACCCACAAAAGGAAAGCATAGACAAAACTCCAGGAGACACTACTGCCTTCAAGAGAGCAAGACAGATCTGCACTGGAAACAGCTAGACTGATGAGTGTGGTTGGTAAAACATACCAGGAAACTAACATATTCAAAAAAATAACCTCTTACAAAATATAACACCCACTCCTACTGCTACTACTTGGGTGGGTGAAAGAAGTGAGCATAGATGATAGGTCCTTTCTAGGATTTTGTCAGGTAGTAAATGGAAATAGTTTGAATGGTCATGGGAATAAAACAGGAATGCATTCTGGATAAAACTGGCAGACAACTTTGTCTTGTAACTAATTTACACAGCTGCATACTTACAGGACTCCAAGAATTCTTTTATTGTTGCTCAAAATAAAAATCCTAAAAGTTAATACCTTAATATTGAACACCTTCCCAAAAATAACTAGAAATTGCTCTCTTAGAAAGCAGCTTGATGTATTGCTTTATAAATAGTTAGTAAATTACTGTCTAACATCAGGCATTTTCAGCATTACAGGCAACCATCTTCACAGGATTACTAACATGCTAGTTAACTGATTAGAAAGTCTGACTATTCTTGTTCAAGTTACAGGACAGCTTAAGATGGCATTTGATTTTACTATAATACCACATACACATCTCTTTTGCAGGATCAGGAAAATAAAGCTCATGCCAAGACAGAGGCTACAATATCTTCTAACAGTTAACAGAGAAAGTGTGATAAAACAGATCTCAAGTTCATTCAATTTACTTGCAATGACTGCATGCAGTTCTAGTTTTGTAGGTATGAGTTTTTTCCTCAACTTGGCCCATCTTACTACAAATACCAATCCGCGATCTTACCTTAAGGAGATTTGTCAAGTAGTTCTTCAGGAATTCTTTTAGTCGTTTGTAAAGTTCCAAACCAACAAACTGAGCACCTCCGGGTGTTTGACCTTTTTTCGATTTAGAAGGAGGTACTCCAGCTCCTCGTGCTTGATTAGACTGGTGTACACTAGTACAGTAGTTATAAACATGACTAACAAGAAAGTTAAGGAATATCTACGTGTGAGTATACGCCATTAAGAATACATGAAAAAAAAATGTTAATTTCAAGAAGCTGTTTTTATGTGGTCATAAATGACCTAACCATAATACATTACAAGACACATTAAACAACATAAAAAAAACCAAAACTAAGAAAAAATAATTTTAAGCAGAATGATCTGTAGGAGAATGTGTAGAACACTATGGAGTTTATGGCAAATACTGAAGCAAAGACTGAACTTACATAATGCTCTATTTAACAAGACCACCAAGAAAACAAAGCAGTACAGTTTGCTGACATTCTTCTGAAGTACTAACTTAGCAAGTTGAAATCACATTGATTGAAACACTTCATGCAAGAAAACAAAGTGGAAGAAACTGTACTCCATGAAGAAAGAAAGACTAACACTGAAATTCAACTGCGTAAGGACTTAGATGCTACAAGAAGTTACTCTGACTCACTCAATAAATTATTAGCCAACAAGAATAAAGGTGCTGAGCAGTTACACTTCTGTTGTGAGTCTGAGGGCAGCTGTCTGTGTGACATCCCTTGTTACAGAATAACGCTATAGTAAGTAATCCAGAAAGCCTAATACGGTTTTAACTTCTGTTTTAACTAACAAGCCGAGCTTTAACCACTAGACAGGCTTGGCCCGTGGTACGCTACACATTAGGAAATTAGTATATTGCTGAGATTTGACTTTTATCTTTCCCTTCTGAAAGATAAACACAATAAAATGAAAGACATCAACATGATTAAAAAGCAAGGGAATTAGAAACCCACATGATGTATTACAGTCACTGTAAGCAACAGACTTGCTTCTAGTTTTTAAACAATAAAGCCTAAGTAGAAAAATCTCAGAAAACATCCAGTTAACCCCTTTGCAATTTCTTTAAAAAAACAGAAAAGTTAGAATTTTAAACCGGGTTTCCCGCTTACAAGTGCATTCTGCATTCCAAGGAAAAAGGCTTGTAGTCTTTTTGACAAATTTGAAAGAAAGTTTGCTAAACTTTCAAGTACAAGTACATAGATATGGAACGTATCTCATTCTGTGCAAAAGGACAATGCTCTCTGACTAAGAATAACCATATTCTAAAAAGAACTTTTTTTTTTAACCTGTCACTTAATCTAGATGCCAGGTAATGACATCAACCAATAGTATGAAACCTTTATTTGTACTTAGTAACTGAAGCTTCATCACCATCTTATCTCTTACTAGGAACTTATTTCCTGAACATTAGTGATATATTTCAGCTCCTAGCTACTTGTTTGTTCAACTTCCCCAGCACTGCCACTACTACATCTACGCTTGTTTCAGAATTCCCCACTGAAGGGAGTAATGCTACACAGTGCATTTTTTTTCTCTGGGAATAAAACTCCCTCTTCTCACAAAGAAGAAAAGCAGGGCTTATTTCACGGCTTAACTCTAAAATACATAAGGTGCTCTGAATTGTATATGGGAAGTCCCTTCACAGTGACACAAGGAATTTAGGGCTTTGATTCATAAACACCCAGCTGGGGGGTCTTGCCTCCTCCTTCCCCTAGCTCTCCTAACCCAAGTGGCTTTGAGCAATCCTAAGAATAAAACTATTGTCCAGACAGTGGGTAATTCTTACAGGTTTTGTGAATACTGCCTGATGAAAATACTTTCTGCTCTTCTCCAACAATAACCCCAGCAGCCTTCAGAAAAACAAACAAGAAAACAACGTTAGAAGACAAATCTTTTTCTAACTCCATACACTTTGCTATTAAAAAAATCAAAACTTGTAAACACTGAGAAATACTTAATCTTTTATCCATTCCCAAGCAAAGCAATCTCAGAGCTGTAGAAAAAAAATATATCAGTAGTGGCTACCTTTATTCATTATTGCAGCTTGAGTATTGCTAATTGAAGTGTCCAAGATAGCACTTTGAGTGTTCTATTTTAGTTGTTCTGCACCTGTTATGTTGGACTGCCTGTATAGAAGGCAGCTTGTAAATGCAAAACTCTGGCACATTATACATAAAAGAATGAGCTCTCACACTTTTTTTTTTTTTTACCCCAGATCTGCATTCTTATCTGCTAAACCTAACTACTGACAGAAAGATTTACATACTCAGAGCCCAAGATGTCCAGCTCTGACTTTTGGCGGAGCATTATTATGGGATTGCTATGTTTGCTGAGCTGAGTGCGTGCACTGTCTTGTGCTTGCTCTACCCTGTGAAAAATGTACTGGGGGTTTTCTCAGAGCAAAGCTCCCATTAATTAATTTTTTTGGATGAGGAAAAGGCTGGGGTTCTCAATGTCTTTTTTACATCTGTCTTTACCGGTCAGACAATTATCCTCAGAGTACTACATCCCCTGAGCTGAAAGACAGGGATAGGAAGCAGAATAATCCCCCCACAATTCAGAAGGAAAAGGTTAGTGATCTGCTACTCCACCTGATTATCGTAAGTCCATGGGGCTGGAGGGGATACACCCAAGGGTACCAAGGGAGCTGGTGGAAGTGATTGCTAAGCTGCTTTCATCATTTACCAGGAGTCCTTGTCAATCAGGTAACTAAAAGCTTGCTAGTGTGACACACATCTACAAGAAGGGTCAGAAGGAGCATCATGAGAGCTACAGGCCTGTCAGCGTGACCTTGGTATCAGGGAAGGTCTGATTGGTCTGATCGATCTGAAGGAACAGATCGTCTTGACTGCAATCAAGTGGCACATGCAGGACAACCAGGAGATCGGGTCTAGCCAACATGAAAGGCAGGTCTTTCTTTACCAACCTGACTTCCTCCCGTGACCCACCCAGTGGATGAGGAAAGTCTGTGGCTGTAATCTACTTAGACTTCAGTAAAGCCTTTAACTCTGTCTCCCACAGTATCTTCCTGGAGAAGAAGGTAGCACATGGCTTGGTTCAGGTGTACTCTTCACTGGGAGAAATACTGGCTGGGTGGGCAGGCCCAGAGAGTGGTAGTAAACTGAGTTAATTCCAGCTGGTGATTGAACAACAGAAGTATTCCTCAGAGGTCAGTATTGGGGCCAGCCCTGTTTAATATCTTCACTGATGACCTGGACAAGGGGAGTTAGTGTACCCTAAGTATGCAGATGACATCAAGCTGGGAGGAAGTGTTGATCTGCATGATGGCAGGAAGGCCCTCCAGAGGGATCTGGATAGGCTGGATCAATGGGCTGAGGCCAACTATATGTGTTTTAACAAGACCAAGTGCCAGGTCTTGCATGTTCGTTACAACAACAACCCCATGCATCCCTACAGGCCTGAGGCAGAGTGGCTGGAAAGCTGCACAAAGGGAAAAGATCTGGGGGTGTTAGCTGACAGCCAGCTGCATGCCCAGGTGGCCAAGAAGCCCACTGGCATCCTGGCTTGTAACAGAAAAAATGTAGTCAGCAGAATTAGAACTAGGGAGGTGATTGTTCCTCTGTATTTGGACTGGTGAGGACACAACTCAACTACTGTGCTCAGTTCTGAGCTCCTCACTATAAGATGGACACAGAAGCCCTGGAGCGTGTCCAAAGAAGGGCAACAAAGCTGGAGAAGGGTGTGGAACACAAGTCTCATGAGGAGCAGCTGAGGGAACTGGGATTATTTAGTCTGGATAAGAGGAAGCTCAGGAGAGACCTTATAGCTCTTTACAACTGCCTGAAAGGAGGTTTTAGCAAAGTGGGGATCAGCCTCTTTTCCCAGGTTACTAGTGACAGGACAAGAGGTAATGGCCTCAAGCTGTGCAAGGGGAGGTTTAGAAGGAGTGGTGGAGTATTGGAACAGACTGCCCAGAGAGGTGGTGGAGTCACCATCCCTGGAGGTTTTCAAGAAAATGTAGATGTTGAACTGAGTGACACAGTCTAAAGAGGTCATAGGCATGGGCTGATGGTTGGACTAGGTGATATTATTGGTCCTTCCAACCTTAGCAGTTCTATGACTTTATATTCTGCTTGCAGCAAAGTACCTTTTAGGAAACATTTCTCTGGATATTTTCACATAGCGGTTCTCACACTATAACAAGGAGAGAAGTTAATTTACCAATGGCTTGCACTATAGTGGAATTGCACTCCTCCCCAGGCTTCTGTCTGCTGAACTTCATGCTTAATCTAGCAAACAGACAAACCACCTACAAGATGGTGATCAATCTCTAACTACCACCTCATCCTTATGGTGAAAGGAAATCAGATCTACCTATCTAAACTATAATTTGAGGTGGAAGACCAAAAAGAAGCTTGGAAATTTATACAGCATTGCGTGAATTAAGATGACAAATCTTTCAGAACTTTATTTTTTTCCTCTAAAGCACTTTAAAATATGACACAAGAAGCATGCAGAGACAAAAACTAGTTTTACTACCTTCAGTACAACATACACTGCTTTTGACAATCTTTACTTAAAAAGCGAGTAGGTCAAAAGAACAGTGTTCCCCACATTACTATTCCATAATGGATTTATGGCCCTATAGAACATCATTTCCACTGAAGGAAAACATTCTGACATAACAGTGCACCTAAGGGCTTCACCCTCATCCTTGCCACCTGCTTTTTCAGTAGCACAGGAGTTCATGCACACCACCATCAGTTTGGGCTGGGGAAGTGACTGCCATTACATTAACCATTTTCCATTTTCCCACATCATTTGCTGAGCAGTTCTGAACTTTTGTCAGCATGGAAACACACTCATTAGCATTGCATAAACTTTCTGAGCAAATACACCACCAAAACAGAAGCCTGAGAGTGCCATGGTCACCTTTAAACTAACTTCTGCCTCAGGAAAATGCTAAAGTACTCAGGATTTTTTCCTGAAGAAGCAAGTGTAAAGAGAAATTATAGGAGACAAGTATCAGTTCTGTAATTCAACAGAACAGGTAAACACTTGGACATTACACAGATGATGCAGACAACTCAGTTCCATAAGTCCCTAATTTTAAGCACTCATAACCTCAGAAGCCCCATTTTCTTTAAAATGGATTCCCCTTTCAGTGAGGCAGCTGGGTCCCCACAGCTTTTTCATATTGCTATGAAAAATTAGCATAGCTGGAATAAGACTGCTTGAGGAACAGATAAATAAAAGGAACTGAAGAGGAAGTAGAAATAATACAGCACAATGCTATACAGCAGAGAGAAATCACAATAAGGCTTTTGAAAAGGAGGAAGTATGCAAAAACAACAAAGCCGAACAACTTTCCAATCAGAGTTTCTATCACTGCTTCTATTCTCTTTCATGTAAAGATGAATTTTAGGCATAAATTTGCTATTTTGATTATAATTAACAGCAGTAGTTAACTATGTGCTGAGTACTCTGCCGTCTCAAGGGTAGGTCTATGGGAACAGTTTCAGACTGGCTACACTTGTCAAAAGTTTGAATTTTTGTTATTTATTCCAAACTTATTGAAAACTTTGACCAAAAAATTGTTTTGGACACTCATAAAGCCACCTCTAATAGAAGCAATATAGGTTATTATTTTTAAATAGAGAACTGTTTCACGTATTTTCTTCAGAAAGATTAAAGTAATTTCAGCATGGATGTATCCAATTTTATAGTCACCTCATGCATATCTAAAGTTTCTAAGAGAAGTGGACACATCTACATGACTTGAATTGCTTATTAACCAGATTAATAAAATTCCATACAAGTTTCTAAAATGATGAGGTTGCAAAAATCACATCACTTTTCAAAACAAGTGCTTTCAACTTGAACTTCAACTTTCTGAGGAGCTGAAATGGAAAAACAAAACGAAGTACCAAAAAATAACCAAACAAAAGACTCACAAAAATAAACATAAAACCAGAAGCCTCAATTCTTTTCAGGGAGGTATCAGCAAGAATCTCTTCTACATGTGTTTAGTTCATTCAGCAATGTAAGCTTACGGATACCCTACAAAGTTTAAACAAACCAAAAGGAGGAAGAAAAAGAATCACACATTTAAGTCTTTGTTCGATGCACTACTGCTCTGTTAAGCCATTCTCATTTTAGTTAGGGAAGAACTTAGGCAGAGAATAAAGAATCAGTCATGCATTTGCTATGAGAATTCAGGCATAAAACTCAGATACATTAATGCATGTCTGAGGTCTGAGAAACTTCCAGGAAAAGCTATTTGAAGAGTAGCAGGCAACATTTTGTTCCGCTCTGCATGGTATAAAGTCAAGAGAACAGCAGAGAAATACTGAAGTATAAGGAAAAAAGGCAATTTCAAACATAAATACCTATATAAAGTGGACAGTCTTCATTTCAGCATTTAAGAACTAACATAACTGAGGCTGTTTTTAGGTTTAATGTTCTTGAATTGACGGAAGTCTGTTTTCTACAGAATATTCTTGGATGCCATAGAAGTAAGTAGAACAGAAAGCAATCAGCATAGAGAAGAAAATTAAAGGAACTGATCACACTAGTATAAACATATTCTGAACTTCTTTCGAACCAAAGCAGCAACTTCTACAAGAATACATAAGACCATACAATTATACCTACATTTCTGCACAACAAGAAGTAGATGCTTCTAAATAAATAAACATATACCAGTACTTCTACCTTCACATTCCACATAAGCACTAACCGGGAAAAATGCTAATAAACATTGTACTGAACATAAATAGGATTAATAGTAGAGAGCAGAGGTTGCTTTGATGTATTCAGAGTGGCCTCAAACCATTTAACATTAAAATGAAAGAACAGCTTTGAATCAAGGAACCTCAAAAGGAAGTGGAACACCTTCTGAGCTTTAAGAGCTGCATGCCCTAACAACCCGGTATCTTTTTCTATGCAGAAAAAGAGTAACAGCCTGTTCATAGGAAAAAAGCATACTGTACTGCCTAGTAATATCAGATCCATGTGATCAGTAATAAAAGATTCCCACAACTCTAAAGTACTGCTGTTTATTAAAAACCTTACTAAAAGACAGGAGTTCTAGTAAAAGCCATTAGGACAAGGATTCCAACTGAAGCAATCACAGAGACTTTGGCAAATAGTCACCAAGCGAACAACATCATGATGCTGCTTGGGCAAAATGTTCAACTGATACTGACTATCCACTGGTAAGAACATGTTGAATGTATTTACGTATTCTATTTTATGAACAAGGAGATTATCCTAAGTCATCTGGCATTTTTAAAATGTTAATACACTGCACAATTATTTAAGGTTTCTCTTCCTGTTAATATCTGAGATGAAATGACTACCTCAAAAGACACATCACAATAACCTTTTGTGATATGCAATTACTTATATTTAATGGATAATCAATAACTATGTTGCCATTCTATAAATATAGTTCATCTTCTTTACTATTTATCTTTCCTGGATGAAGTTGATGCTTGCCATGTAATTCTGTGCTTGCTTGTAACACAGCCTGTCATTACTGCTACAGGAGTTACTAGGCTCTTCAGTACTAGAAATAGCCTAATTATCTGGGTAGGAGGCAAAAAAGCATCCAAATAAAGTACTTCATTTCCACTGGGGAGGGGCGGTGCCGGAAACAGTCCTTTGAGAGCAAGCACCATTTTAAAGGAATTTTCTTTCTAAATGGAAACTGTATGTTCTCAATAAGAGATAAAGAATACACATGAGAATGTAATTATAGTACAATTTATCAAAAGTTTGTAAGCAATGGTGGATAGGACTGGTTAGGTGCTCTGGCATATCAAAAATGAATCACATGAATATATGACAGTACTAAGAAACATTTGGTAGTGGTCTGATCTGACAAAAGAACGCTTAGAAATCAGAAGCACAAATTAATCTAGATTAGTAAATTTAGGGATGAGAATCTTTCGAACTACCATTCAGAAACAAGATTCCTTGGTTCACCTCTTCATAATTCTCAAATCTAGAAAACCTTTGGAATAATCACTTCACTGTATTACTTCTCCTGCTAGAAAAAAAAAAGGAGAAGAATACCATCTGAAAAATAAGCTCTAACCCACACTCAGAGATTGAATCCAGTATTTCACACAAGAGACTCTCGGAATAAAGAGAATGGATAGGAGATTGGACCTCCATCCTAACAGTCTGAGCTACCCAACTCTTTCTAAGATTCATTTGAAAAAAGCACAACAAAACTTGCACATCTCTAGTGAGTTCTGGCCAAAAATTCAATACCAGACAGAAGTAAGGGCAGTTGTGCTTACATGAATGGTTATCCTCCTTTTGTGAATTAAAGAGATCAAACATGTTATTTCAGAAGCAGTATCTTGTCCAAGAAAAAAAACACCAAAAAAACCACAGTGGGAGAGCACAGGCAGACAAAAAAGGATGAAGAAGTGACTACACTGTCCACTTCACAAAATTTCCAAGTTGGTGTTGCATGATCCAGCATTTTTTTTTTTTTTTTTTTTTTTTTTAAGTATAGGGTTGATCTTCAGACATTAAAGCTGCAGCTAAAACAAATCTGTTTTGCTTTCCAATCCACGTTCCTTCATAGTCAGAGTCTCCTGAAAATAAGTCTATCAATCTACTGGATTGAGGAAATGTTTCATACGTGGCATCTAAAAGGGAAGAAATCTTTAAAGCACCATTTTGGACATACGCACTTGATACAGGATGTAAGCACATTCTTATCATCACAGTTGTTTCAAATTAATCTGCAAATAGAAGTCAACCACCAGAATTATGCACTAAACAACTTCACTTATGAAAGAAGCAATACCCACCTTAGATTTCAGACCCAGCAACTCTCTTGAAGTAGTAACAAGAAGGAAATGAGCAGTTAATGTGCAACATACCCCTTCTACAGCTTCATTCCACAAACATTTGGGAATATCAGGTAGGGAAGAAAAAAGCAAATGTTTTAAGAGTAACATTATACTAAGTATGTAGGTCACCCCAAAAGTAATGCCTCTTATTTATCTCCATGGAAACTACAACAAAGAGCACAACAACACTATTCACATTCCCAGCTACAAAACACTACTTTTCAACATAATGACCACCATTAACTATGCATTTTCACTAGCTATGAACAACAGTCTGCATCCTAGGCTCCTAAAAATTCCCTCTATGACACACCTTTGCTTCATACACATTTCCATGTCAGACACCATTCTGTCAGACTGCCCCTCCACTGCTATTTGCCACACAGCAACAAAATACAATGGAATGTTGTCAGGAATTTTCAGCCTCTACTGCCATACCACCAACATATGCCACTGATATTGTGGGCCAATATAATAAAATAGGAGGCATTAGTTTCAGAGCAGCCTCATATTTAGTCTTCATCTGAACCTTTTGTTAGAATTCACAGAGGCATATTTTAAATGCACTCAGAAGAAAAAAAAAAACTCTCCCCAAGGTTCTATTATGTATGAAACTTTTCATAGACTTCTCTAGACCTCTTTCATTTGGTCAAGAGCAATACCAGAACTAGCACCACAAGGAATCAGTCACCTCAAGTCTTAGAAAAGTTCTGATCCTAAACCAAATGGTATTCCATCTTCCCATCTCTACTGAAGAAGTAATCTAGATGCTCAGACTGTTCAGGGCTTTTTTCCCCTCCTTAGGAGCACGGAGTCTGCAGGTACAGATAAGATTCTGTACCCACTCTGATAATGTAATCGCATGTACAGAAAACCAACTTCTCTGTCTTCTTACAAAATCCAGAGAATCACAGATCTAGCTACCTTATAGCCTCAAAGCTTGTCTTCTCAAATAAATTAATAGTGACTAAAACTTGATGCGCAATCCCAAATAAGTACCAACAAAAGCTTTAAACATGGTTGTATCTATCAGAATCAAAATTTATACCAAAAAACTCTAAAACATAAGAAAAATATCAGAGTTACTCAAAGTAAGAGAGGAAATATATTCAACTATCATTTCATTAATTGCATATGAATACATGTTTTGCTGTACTACAATCTTTTTAAGGAGCACTTACTCTGCTATATAATAGAAGGTTTGTAAAGCAAACATTCATCAGCAGATGCAAAATAGTGGACTAGTGAGAAGTTTTATCTTGCTGTGGTTCCTCACCAAATCAATTTATATAACTCTTCCTAGATAGGGCAAAAAAAGTAGGATTTCTCACTTTCCAAACAAAGTCTGGAAGTCAAACACTGAAGCTGTAATACAAGAGGAGGGATGTTTCTCCTTAAAATTAGTGAAATGTCTTTACACATTACCTGACAGAAACAAGTTGCCCAAAGTCTTCCAAATAGTAGATTAGAATACATATATAGCAACAATTCCCAGCATGGGAGATGATGGAAAATTTCAACAGTTCTTAGATTCAAGCTAGAAATTCAAGTGAAATACATTGTGCACATCCTCGCATCAGCTGGAGTGTTATAAAATCAACTCAGAATAAAGTACTATTCTGAGGTTAAGAAAGGAAAAATTTTCAAGGTAATTGGACATCATTGCAAATAAGACCTACAGCATAATGCCAAAAACTAACATAAAAAGGAGAAAAGTTTTTCTGTTTCTTTCACTGTATTGTTGACAGTGAATTAGACCTATTAATAGAATCACTTCAAATATCTGTTCTGTCAAAGATGATCCTAATCAGATCTGAAACTCAGAGGTATACATAATTATAGCTTTCCAAACAGATTGTTTTCACTTATCTGCCAGGCAAATTAAACAGAAAAGGCTAATCTTCAAAATAAAAATATATTCTTAGAAGTGATTAAGTCAAATACAAATACAAAGAAGTTTTTTTATATATTTAAACTCAAAATTATCTTATACTAACAATGGAAGTATTAATTGGTTTAGACAGTAGGATACGTGTAGAGTTCCATGTATCTGGATTTTGCCATGCTTTGTCTGGTGTAAACCTGTTGAATTCCAGCTCTTAGGTCGTCCCATATCTGGTCAAGACCAATCTGTTTAAGTCCATGTGGGTTCTGACTCCTATTAGATGACATTTTTATTTCCTGTTAAGTCTTCCAGTGCAGCAGTCTGAGATCTGGTTACTCCTCCATCAGGATCACAAGTAACATTCTACACTCAGTTGCAGTAAATCAGCAAGAGATTCTTTATATGTAAACAGCAATGCTTCCCAGGAAGATAATCTGCATAAGGAAAAAAGTATACATTATAAAACATTCCACTAGAGGAAAGAAGAAAACTAATGCTGTAATTCACACAGATGAGAAATTCATTATGAGATCTGAAATAGAAAAACAAAGAATTCTACAGTTTAGCAATGTGCTAAAAAATATGACTGGACAGATCTGGACGCTAACAAAGTCTGGACGTACCTCTAACAGTGTTGCTGACAATAAAAACATAATGCTAATAAGAAAACAAGCAACTGTTCAAAGTAGCAGATAGTACCCTACTGTTTCCCTTCTATACAACAAGGAAACTGCAGTGCTTCACATCAGCTCAATGTTTAGTTACAACTTATGGTTTAACAAACGTCATGACGGTTATCTAAGACAACATGAAGACACTGAATATCATTATTTTTCTTCTTTTATCACTAAGCCTTTCCAGATTTGAGGTTCTATCACAGGTAGTCTGAAAATCCAAGGTATTTTAGGAAGAATTTTGTATCTGCCAAATGCATGCCAACATGAATTTCTACGTCAAATAAATGCTCATACAAGCACTTCAGGAAAGTGGTGTTCAAGAGAATATGCAGTCAATAGCAGGAAGAAAACTGGGTGCACAGAATAAAGATATGCTTTTACATGAGTCCTCCACTGTAGCAATAAAATAAGGAGATTCCCTTAAGTGACAAAGCAGTTAACATGGTTAAAAAAATTAACAAGTAGCCAAGTTGTAATAAATAAGGATCATTTGACATTATAGATCATTCCCTGAAATGCTTTAACACATAGAAGAATGAAACATTAAGACCCTTTGTTACGCTTCTATAGAGAAAGAAACAGTGCCTTATGATAATGGAGCCTGTACCTGCCAAGGGTCATGTGCAACGTTTCGTAATTTCAAGGATAGGGTATACCAAAGCCTGATAAATCTTATTATTTGTTATTGATCTCTTCACAGTAGAATATAAAGATGTTCTTCCAGGATCTAAAATTTGACATCTGTACTATGTCACAGCTACTTCTAGACTGTTGCACATTCCGCTTGAGATTTCACAGTTTTCAAGACTAAATATTACATTATACCCTCCCTGTCCGCTCTCCTTGCAAATTATAGGGGGTGGGGAAGGGCTGGTAAGGGATGACAACATTCAGGTTTTTCAATCAATGATTCATTCTTTCCACAGTAACACAGAAGCTAACAAACCTCGTAGGCCTTTACTGTCCTTCATCTCTAAGCATTCAAATATCATGTTCAAAGTAAAAAAAAAAATTTAGAAGTATTTTGATTATGTCAATCTGTGCAACAAGTACTGCCTCATTTCAATCTGTTTCTAAAGCTAATTCTTCTCTTACATGAGCAACAATTAGTTGGAAGATTAGGAGGAGAAAAAACAGGAATACAAGCAATACATATCCTATAAAATATACACAACATTTAACTTGGCTGTTCCATGTTTCTATAATTATGGCAAACTAAGTATCAAAGACACACTGGAACAATGCACCATGATAAAGCATAAATCAAATAATATCTTATTTGTATTTTATGTCCTAAACAAGTGTGCCACAGAACTAGTAATGAAAGAATTTCACAGCTTTGCAATGAAAGACAGGAAGATCGAAGGTCCAAGAGTGGCTGTTCACCTCTTTTTGAGGCCACAGTTTGAACTGCATGTTGCACACCCACAAGCTTGGACAACAGTCCTAGCAACCCTATTGCACTGCAAGAGGAAGCAAGAAAATTAACTTCATCTCTAGAATCCAAGATAATAAACTTTTTAAGGCTGGTACCACTTGAACTCCCCTCATAAGCAAAAGACAACACGGCTAATGAACCTATAACTCTGTTACTCTATCAGTACCCGTAAAAGGTAACTGATCATTACTCTTTCTAATCTGTAAAAAGTAAATAGCCTAGAATTTCAATGTAGTTCAGTAAAGAGAAATAACATATATTTGTTCCAACTCCTACAAAATAATGTACAGAAGTTCACAACAGAAAATCAATCCCTTAATTAGCTAAGAGAAGGTGCTAAAACCATTATAACAACCCATTCAATGATGGCATTTTGCCACACTGCCCTCCCACTGCCAAATAAAATGAAATGTTGTAAGAAGTTTCAGTCTCTACTGCCATACCACTAACATAAACCACTAGACATCACGGGCCAACATAATAAAACAGGAGGCATTACTTTCAGAGCAGGCCTTCTATTTCTCCCAAAACTTTAGAACAGAGATGTGCTACTCCCCCTCATTTTCATTACTCGGGGAGGAACACACTTCATATGCAAGGCATCAGATCTCACTTGAAAACAGCATCTTGAGTTTTACTGACCTTCTAATAGCAAGCTGTATTTCTTTTAGCTATCCTATATGAGGAAAATAACATGCACGTTAGATAGGTCCTATAATAAAAAGAGCAGGGTTAATTTTCAGGAATCATATAAAAAAGCACACTGAAATTCACCTGATTTACAGCATCTCAAGCCATACGCTGGAATTACTACTTTATTTTGATGTCCCAATGCAACTTCTGCATTCACAGTTACACAGTCCATGCACTGTTCTCTCATAACCATTTATTTTTAGACAATAGTTTTAAAGACAGTTTACTTCAATAACTGAATAAATAATTATAGATGGAATCTGAAGCTGTTAGCTTCTTGACCCACTAAGAACATGCAGGCTTTTTCAACTGATCAAGAGCCCAGGGAGATTCATTTTTGTTGGGTTTGGTTGTTGTCAGGTTTGTGAGGATTTTTTTTTTACTGTTGTTAAGACACAGTAGTCACATAGAGCTTGAAGTCACTTAGACATTTGTAAGTATTTTATCCCCTGTCTAATTTCAAGTATAAGAACAGAAACATTACACCTAACAGTATGAGCTAAGGTGATCAGATTTAATCACATCAAATACAAACATGTTATGGAAGAGAAGCCAGTTTCAGTAATAAGCTAAGGTAAAATGACTGCCAATAAAATAAGCTCAAAGACTTAAATGTTATGACATTTCCAAAATGTACAAATGTATAACGAAGTCAAAATTTTACACCTGTACACACGAAATCCTTTTTCTAAGACTGAATGTAAGCTTGCCTGTACCAAAAATACGGCATAAGTTAATTTGGACACTTGTTGCAATTTGTCATCTTTGACGTAAATTAGTGCAGTAATCACATTCTCATAAACGGTCACTATAAGCAACTATCAGCCCTCTCTGGCCAAAGGACAAAGCATAAATGTTTAATCTTTGGCATCAAAAGACAAGAAAAAGTATTGAGTTTAGCACAACCACTCACTTGAAAACACAAGAAGAAAATCCTCATCAAGCTCTTTAATTCCCATTCTTTCCAACCTAACTTCTTGACCTTATTTCTTCCCACTCTCCTGTATTTCAGTAAGTCTGATTGAGAATTTCAACAGATGCTCTTGTACTCAGCAAAGAGCAACTAACAAAGAGGCTATCAGCAGTTCTGCTCCCTTACTCTCTACCATCTCTATACTGAGCCAAGATGGTGATTTACACAGGATAGGCAATACAGCTAAACAAGACAAAATATTTTCAAAAGACACAATCAGAAGGACATTAAACACTACCTTTATTCTAACACAAGTTATTTGCTTACTCCTGTACTTGTTTTAAAAACAATATAAGACATTGGGTGCTTATTTACATTCTAGCTACAATAAATTTAATTTGAATATAATTGAAGTGACCACAAAAGTGACCACATAGAACTATTCAGCAAGTTTTTGCCTTATAATAAGCAACCAAATGCAAGTCAATTGGTTTGTACCAAGCCTTACACTAAAAATCAAAAGTAAACCAAACCCTCCTCATAACTTAAGAAGTCTGTTTACTCTTATATATAACCCCACTTAACAAATACAGGCAATTCTACAGATACAAAACAGTTTAAGACTCCTCAAGTCATGCAGACACACATGTCAATATTAATGACCTATTAAGAAAAAGTTTCATGGTAGTCTTATTTACAAAATTGATGTAATTACAGTAAGAGACCACATCCCTAACACAAGTATACTTCTGAAGTAAACATGTCTTCTCTAATTTGAGGTCTCACATCTTTCTGTGCTGCAAACAAGATGCAGGATATTTTATTGTTGTTTTTTTGTTTTAAACTGAGCGTGCAGGGATAAGCCTTATAGCTTCTTAAAATACTGATCGCTTTCAGCTCTTGCATCATGGCAAAATGAAGGCAGCTGACATGAAGAAAAACAACACTGAGTGCAGAGAGCATCAAGTCAAGATATGAGCACATTGAAGAGGAGTAAGAAAGGCTCTGACAAAAAAGATGACCCTCAGAAACAGTTTATCTGTACTTCTGCTCTGTGACTTAAAATATGTATGGATGCAATCAGAATTTTAAAAAAAATACATACACATGCCTGGATGGACAACATGGATCAAGGTGTATTTATTGAATTAGTGAGGAAGATGGAGCCGATGGAAATGAGGAAGAGCAAGGTGTGAAAGCACGATGTCAAATATATGATATGCCAAGCAGAAGGCAGAACAATGTCCCTTGTTTTTCTTAGAAAGCAAAATCAGCTGTAGTTAAAGCAAGGAATCATATTGAATTTGATTTTGCAAGAATAAACACAGAAGGGTCTGAGAACTCTGAAACACCCTGGGCCAGTTTAGAGACACTAGTGACTCTGTGAGACCGATTCTCACAGAAAAAAATTTCTAAAAGCCTTTACCAGTCATCAAAAGTTTACCCAAAGCCAATTTAGTAAGTTAGAACACTAATCCTACAGATCTCCACCAATAAAATTTTTGTCTGCTTTTACAGTTCACTTCAGTCACAGAATCATAGAATCACTAAGGCTGGAAAAGACCTCTAAGGTCACCTAGTCCAACCACCCACCTACCACCAATGTTGCCCAATAAACCATGTTCCTTAGTACTACATCTGCATGTTTCCTGAAAAGCTCCAGGGACAGCAACTCAACCACTTCCCTGGGCAGACCATTCCAGTGCCTTGACCACTCCTTCAGAAAAGAGGCTTTTCCTAATATCCAACCTGAACCTCCCCTGGCACAATTTCAAGTCATTACATCTTGTCCTACCGCTAGTTACCTGGGAAAAGATGCTGATCCTCACTTCACTACAACCTCTTTTCAGGTGGTGCTCTCTACAACTAAGATCTCCCCTGAGCCTCTTCTTCTCCAGACTAAACAATCCCAGTTCCTTCAGCTCCTCCCTCACAAGGCTTATGTTCCAGACCCTTCACCAGCTTTGTCCCCCTTCTCTGAACACGCTCCAGGGCCTCAATATCTTTTGTGTAGTGAGGGGCCCAAAACTGAACACAGTACTCAAGATGTAGCCCCACCAGAACTGCATACGGGGAGACAATCACCTCCCTGTTCCTGCTGGTTATCTCTGTTTGAACATTCAGGACAATTCTCTAAGTGTCAGCACAAATTCCTCTCCATTATAGCACCATTTAGTGCACTAGTGCATACAATTCCGTACTGTTAAACATAAAAAGCAAATTTTCACTTGTGATAGTGTTTGCATAGAAAGTTTTCACATTGCTCTTAGAGATAAGAATCACCAGTGTCCAAGTAGTACTAATGTTTACAAGTGTCAGCCAGTCCAGACTAGAATCTCTTCCCGATAGCATACTAATTTCACAGCATCTTCCATCTTGGTACTTTTGAAAGAAAACAGCCTCATTAAAGTTGAAATAGGGATTCATACATGATTTTTCCCAGTTCAACTAAGATATCTAAACTGTGAAAACACAATCTTAATGGCAAAGAATTTATACTGCACAAAAAGAGGTTCATATAAATTCAGCTAAATTTCAGCTAATTTTTAATCACTTTTCATTTCCAATGGCTGCAACAGGCAAGGTTGGTACAAAAGTGAAACATCTTAACTGAAGCAGAAGTTAAAACTGATGCACACCTCTGACAGCCACACCTAAATCTTTTTTATCTCACACCATTAAGTCTTAAAGCTAAGCCTGCAGCTAATGAAATCAATTTTAATCGATTTACTTCAGCATATATGTTTTTGCATTTCATGCCTCCTACTAGTGATGGCATACCTACAAAGGCATGTTTTCAGAGACAACAAAATTTTGATAATAAATCTGGACAGTAAGAAGGAAGAAGACTGCTTCCTTAAAAAAACTGCAAGTTTTTCAATAAGCATTTTAAATTCCATAGTGAAATTTCTTCTTTGACAGCCCAGAACATGCTCATGGTATTACTACCATGAAAAACAAGACAGAAATAAAAGCACCTAACCAAACAGAAATGGTTTCTTATAATCCTTCTTCCTCCCTCCATTCCCATCCTCCCCAATTAAGTCCTCCAACCTTTAGATAAAGTTTCCAGATTTTTTTATTTTTAGATAAAATCCCAGAGTTTCCAATGCAGTGACATTGGAGTAAACAAAGAATTTACATATGAAATTAAATTACAGAGACAAGCAAAGTGAACCTCATAACTAACTACTCATAATGGAAAGAGTGCTTAAATCTAACTATGTTCCAATTCTACAGTTACATCTAAGTAAGGCTCTATGTTACAGCACTACAGAAGTGCGAATCAGCTCAAGACAACTTTGCTACTTAATTACTTAATTCTGTCTGTAAGAGGTCTGAACTAGGTTGCAAAGCAATCAATAGTCAACCTACCGTAGTCCTCCATTGAAAACCCTCCATCTCTTAGAACAAACACTTCCTTAAAAAAAAAAAACTACAAGTGAAAACTCAATAATTCTTTGTAACTTTCCAAGCACTAAATTTTCTTATGTTTGTCTTTTCCTTAAGGAAAATCTCACTTTAACAAGTAAGGGCAACTCAATGGTGTCAGTAACAACAATAAAAGTACTAAGTTTATCATCCTATATAGGTTACAACTTTCACCAAGGTCACTGCAGCACCTGCCTGCTCCCCCAGACACACCAAGTTAAAGCTGCACAGTGAGTACAAGGGCACAACCATCATCCAGCTACCTTATCTAATCCACTCCTGCCCTCAGCAAATTGGAAAATACTGGTTAAAAAGCACAATATGCATCAGTACTCATCTATACTGTACTGACAGTTCCCAATCTTCACATCAGTAATGCATATTTTTGATGTTAAAACAAGTGTGAGACATCTTTAAAACAACTTCATCTGCTAGGAAAATTTAAAAAAATAGTAAGTTTAAATGCCAAAGATTCCAGGTATAACCAATCCACATTACCACTGACTCCGATTATGTGACTCATCATTAAACTGGTCCCTACTGAAGTAAGTGTAACTATGCAGAACTAGACACTACTTGAGAAAATACTCAGATCTTAACATACAATTTGTAAGAAAACACTTTTTTAAGCTGAATACCTGAGATAACTTTTACAAAGTACCCAATATTATCTCCCTAACAGTATAGCTAGAACATACTACAGTACACTAAGATGGAGAATAAGTCAAATTCAAAAAAGCCACCCTCAGATCAGTATCCAAATTAGGGTATTCATTAATACAGCTTAAATTAATTTCAATGCTTTATACAATCACTGTGTAATTTTCTCATGCAGTGGATCACTATGGTGAAAGGAGGATAATTTAGTTAAACCAGCACAATCATTTTGTCACTCAAGCAGTGAAACGTGTATGCCTAATTTAGGTGCCTGAACTATTAACCATTCTCAGTATAGAATAGACAACTGAAAAAGTTTCCTCCAGAGGGGTAATTCAGCTATGAAGCCCAGTTCGGTTGCTCTGAGTTACTGTGAAGTTACTAGGATGTGTGTACTCACTCAGTTGAGAAAACAAGATCAAGTTGTCAACATTAGACACCAAACTTGGCTTCTAAAGTTAGGTGCAGAAATTACTCTCCAGATTCAGCGCATTCCCCACACTGCCACAGGACCTCAGTGTTTAGTGTTTAAATCATATTTCAAACACATCGCAACAGTACGATCGGTTACATCTCATAATCTTAAGAACCAAAGCAAACAAGACAGACATAAAATAAGAAATTTGGCAACAACTCCTGAGAAACAAGAGAAATCACAAAGCAGAGGGAAAAGACTATTTTACAGCAGTCACCAGCAGACACCAAGCGTCTGTGCAACAGACTCCTAACCATCACATGACAATACTACAGCAGCTCACTACAAGCGTATCTGTTGTAAAAACCATGTACCACGGTACCAAAGAAGTATCTTATTACTTCCTCGAAGTAAATGCATCCTAAACACACTCTGTATCTTCTAAGTACCAACTTACAGTATTACACTAATACAGTATTAAGAGCAGTATTTGGCATAATTTAAGTCACATAGACACTAGGTATTTCTGCTCCCCACGGAAAGCCTTTTGGCAGGACTAAAGAGGATGGTCTGAGACAGAAAATTTTTTTCTAGACTAGCATTGGGTTAAGAGTGTATTAAATTAATTATATACATGAACGCATTTATCGACAAAAAGTTGTTAAGGAACTCAGTAACAAACAAATGGAAACAAAAAAAGGTGAAACAAGTAAGTAATCTGTAATCTCCTAATGCTTACAGATAATCTAAGCTCACATTCCTTCCTTCTCAAAGGCACAGATGAAGGATTTAAACATAAAGCGCGGGAGACAGCCTACAAAGGAAAGGAATATGTCAAAGGGAAAAGAGTATTAGGTAAGAAAAAAAAGAAGATTTTTAAAGACAAGAAAGTAAGATCAGGAGGGCAAAAAAAAAATCATGGAGAAGGAAATAGTTACTGCAAGGAACAAAGCTGAAACAGGAAAGTTGATAAGGGAATGATGATGATTAAGAAATATAGCTTCAAAAGGAAATAAGGATAGGAAAAGACTCCCAGTAAGGACACAGCTTTCAGTGGCAGACAAAGTCACTGGGAAATGAAGGAGGTGATTAGCTGCAATGATAAAGAACTGCCATCTGGACGGAGGCAATAAATACATGAACAAACAAACAGATAAGAGGTTATCTGGGGGAGAACCTCTTCCTGGGAACACAACAGAAGGGAGCAACAAGAAAAAGCCTGGGTCACAGCCTTGATAGAGAGAAACCTGGAGAAGATGACAAGAAAGGAAATAAATACTTCAGAGATGACAATAAGGTGCTGGGGACACAAACATTTCTCTGGCTACAATCACACAGCTCCTAGACAGACCTGAGTGTCACTAGAGTTTTGCGATGGAGACAACAGGGTGAAAGGCAGCCGCATGGAGAAGGCAAAGAAGTGAAGGCAGGCAAACAATAACACTGGTGACGAGACAGGCTACAGGAAAAGCTCCAGGGGCCTCAGGATAGAAGAGAGGAGGCCTAGGATGAACACGGCCTGAGCATGTAGTCCTAGGGCCAATGGGAGGGTAGAGGAGGTGCGCGGCTGTGGGAAGAAGGGCCCGAAGGGCCAAGATCTGAGAGAGATGTAAGGCTGGAGCAACGACCGCGGCGGTCCAGGCCACGTGCCGGAAAGGGCTGTGAGGCGAGAGGGAGGCCGGGCCGACCTGGGGAGGGGAAAGGGCACGTCAGACAACAGACAGATCTTCGAGGGCAGGGCTGCCGGCAGCGCGGGCCCCTGCGGTCCGGAGTGGCTATGTAATTCTTGTGCGTAGTTAGAGGTCTCCCGCACCGGCCCGCAGCGTCGGGGCCGGAGCTCTGAACCCGCAAGACAACGACTCCCGCCGCCTCGACGGCTCTGGAACGCGGTGCACGCCTGGTAGAAGAAAGGCGGGCGGGCAGGTCGGCCAGGCCCAGCCTCTCCTGCTCCCGCTCCCCGCGGCATGACTCAGGGCTGGGCCACGCTCCACTAATTCCTCATCACTTCGGCCCGGCTGGGACGCCCGGCTCGGCCTGGCCCGGCCTAGCTCAGCTGCACCGCCAGCCAGACTGCGACACAGCACCGCGGCCTCCCGCACTCACCAGTATCGCACGTCCCGCAGAGTCAGGCCGCGTCCGCCCGCCCCTTCCGCCTCCGCCGGGCCCAGATCCGCCACCGCCTCCCCTCAGCACGGCTCGGAGAGCGAGAAGGCGCCGCCCCCAGGCTTGGCTCGGCCCACGGCGTAGAGAGGACCCGACCCGTGGGAAGGCACCGAGTCTGGACAGCCCGCGACCGCCTCTCCCCTCCCTGAAGGTGGGCGAGAGGCTGGCAGAGAACGCGGCACAACCTCTCCCCGTCTACGCCACCGGAAGAGATCAGCGTAGCTTGAGCTTTGCAGCCGGAACTAAAAATAACTGGCAGCCGCGGCGCCCGCTCGGGGTGGGGTTGCTCTTTGGTTGTGCTTGTATCCGCAAGCCTTCCTTCTCCGGCAACTCCGGCGGAAATGACAAAGGCAGGTGTGTGACTGTGCAGCAGGGCAGTAGAGCTAGCCCGCGTCTTCTCGCCTGCGCATCCTGCTGGCCCCCAGAGTTAGCTCACTGGTAGAGCCATCGGGTGCACTCATTTTCCAATCTTAAGTGCTAAAATTTATATCCATCCATGATGAAATCGCGGATGCTTTTGTATTTATTAGATACTGATTCTTAGCTTGTCCTAGACTACTGAATTACATGGTACCCAGTCTCAAAGCTCCAATGAATGCTGAAGTGCTAGGGAAGATCCATGTCTGGCTTTATTAAACTAAACTGAAAGACTCTCATCTGAATGGCATCAAGTGTCGTTAGCTTCAAGTAAACACTGAATTGAAAACTTAGATGGCAATTATAGACAGGTAGTCATAATGACCTAAATATAATTAGAAATCGTTCTGTAATTGTGAATTTCAGGGAAAAAAAAATCTCAGAAAACAACATTGTGGAGAGAATAGGGTAGAAATTCTTTGAAAGAAAAGTTTAATCATTTCATTTGTGAGCTGACTGGGAGATGTTTGAAGGTCTGACTGACAGATAAGTAGATAATGACCTAAATAATTATGTTTGTGATCTATGAACAAGTGTAACGTATGCAATTTTAATGCAAGATGATAAAATACAAACTGCTAGCTTTTACATCACTGTCATGTGGATTGCAAGAGGGGCAGTTAATTTTTAACAGCATTTATGCAAAATCATAACAAAATTAAGCCAGGTTATTAAAATTAAAATTAAGGTTTTGGAAAAGTAATGTTTTGGACTCTGTCCTGCCTTACAATTCCACAGTCCTCAGGAATAAATATTCATAGAACTGTGCTGCAAAGGAGAACAGTGGGATTAATGTATCCTCTGTATTTTGCATAGTCAGGGCTCTCTGTACTGTATCCTCCCAAACTATGCAGATTTTCCTTGCCAAGATGAAGTCAAATACTGATCTGAAGTACACCAGAAGACACTTAAAGCAACTTGCATGGAGTCATAAAAAAAACCTTTGTTCTTCACATTAGCATGAAGAATTCCGCCCAGAAAATGCAATAGCTTCATAGGAAAGAGGAGAGAAATGGGGAAGCAACAAAGAGAAACAAAATATTTCTTTGCTCTCCAAAATGTTTCACTTGCATGCTGGCTCCAGCTTTACACTATTTTCAAAAATTGGCCTTCTCAAAGTTTAAATTCAAAGCCCTTAGTCACTTAAGTGCTTGAAAATATATTTCCATCTGGTAATGCCTTCAGCACAGCCTAGTGAACTGGACACAAGCAAAACCATTGACATAGCTCTTCTAATGAAACAGCTCTGGTTTAGTACTTGAGAAGCACTGTCTGAGGAACAGGTGTAATGCAGAGCATGGACACATCAGTCGGTTGGATGGCATCACAATGCTTATATTAATTTTGCCCATGCAGACGTACTTTGTAAATGTCATTCTTAGGCATGACTAAGTTTCTGGCTTGCCAGTGTGGATTGCACTATAGTAGAGGCAGTGTTAGTCATCCTCTGTGTTGTATCACTGTGGCCAGCTCTGCATCATACAGTAAAGATGAGGAAGGGTGAAGGCAAACAAAATAGTCTGGGGGAGATAGAACCAAATCCAATGAACTGATAAGAGATAAGGATTGATTTTTCAGTCTTGGAAAGTACGTTTTAGCTATGTATTTTCAAATAGTTGTATTTACACAGAGGAAAAGCCATCACTAGTTTAAAATCCTAAGAGGGGAAGTGTTGTCGGGATACTTTTCATGTACACAGTGGATAAAGATGCCTTAATGCATGTTTTTTCCATCTTTCTTCATAACCAGAATACTTGGTACTCTATTGTGCATCCTCAAGTCCTAACAGGAGTTACAATTTCCAGTTATCTGGAATCTGTTCAGAGCAACCTTCAGTAGTCTTGTGTATCAAGAGTTTGTACCAGAACAGCATCTCATGCATTCTTGTGAACTGTATTATGATAATTACATGTTTTTACCTCCAAGAAGTGGCTTAAGTATTCTCCTACAGTTTTTGTTCTTAAACAAAAGCCATCAGAACCCTATGAAAAGTATTCTCTATTCCCTGGGTAAAGACACAAAGTTTCACCCCTTATCTAAACAAACTGCTTTCTCAGAAGTCTTATTACCTCTAGGACCTACAAGTGTTTTGTATTCAAATCTAGCATTAACAATTTCAAGGACAAATACAAGGAGTAACTCTCTTTATGAGATACTTAACAGTCATTTTCTTTTCCAGGAGAAACTTGGTGTGGATAATTGATTTTAGAAATTATTGCAGATCACATCAGATGTACATTTTCAGGTTTTTTTTTTTGTTTTTTTGTTTTGTTTTTTTTTTCTGGCTGAAACAACTCTCCATGTCCTTCTTTTCTTCCTTTTTTTTGTCCCCCTTTCCCTCCTAGGACTTCAGACATAAAGCATGTAATTTGACCTGGAACGAAATAGTTTGTCTATGAGTACTGGAAACTGAGTTTTGTTTTCTTTTCAGTCAGAGCATTGCAGAGATCTATACATTTGCCTTAGTTACCAGGACCAGGAGAATGTTCTTCTCGAGTAGCATTAGGCTTTGGCTATACTAGCATAAGCATTTCTCACCATATACTGTACTTTGTAGAAGTGAAAAAGAGTAGGAGAGATTCTCTTGCTATTATGCCCTGCAGCTGGGAGGTGGGACTTCCTGCCTCTAGAGGCAGGAAGGGTTCACATCTGCTAATTGTTGAAAATGACTAAGCTACACATATCATTTTTTCATAAATGTATTACATTCACCAGAGAAAGAAAGGATTGTCATGAGTGCTATGAGAAAAAAAAGTGTTATTGATGCTGACATAAGAAATACACACTGACCCTCACCATTTTTACTCATATGCAGTACCTCTACTGAAATACATAATATCCTCCTCTAGTGTCTTTCAATTTCCATGCTGTAGGGAAACTATTAGGTCACTGCTTGAGCTGGACACAATGTATTCTTATTTAGTATTAATATGTCTATCTGCATGAACTGCAGTTACATCACATGGAAAGGCAAATGTCTGGAGTTAACATGAAGTGTTCAGGCCCAGGTATCATATCAAAAGTTAGGTGCTGTAATGTGTGTGCCCATTGGCACCATGCAGATCAATTCTCAATTCCTGTTAGGTTTATTTTTTTTTTCATCTGGAAAAATAAAATAGTGTAAGCCTTGATCCTTTGACTCAAGCTTGGAAAGAATAATTTTGTTTAGTATCATGGAAATTTTGTTGAATCAGAGTATCAGACTGATGATCAAAAACTGCCCCCACTTCTGCACCATTTAAGGCTATCATTGAAGACAGTGCTATGCCAGTGAGGGAAATAATGTTAAATAGTACAAGTCATTCCCAAGACAACTAATCCCTGGAGAACAGCATATAAAAACATTTGAAAATAATTCTGATGACATTGAGGTTGGCAGGTAATACAGTTGCACTGTACACCCTTACTGTAAATGGATAATTCAAAACCTGTGAGGCTGTAGGCTGAAAATATTTCTTATCTAATTATTGGCACTAACTATGATATTGATTATTCCTTGTGTTTCCATGCTGTGTAAGATGACATAAAACTGGGACTCATTATGACTAAGATGGTCTAGACGATTTTTTGAACTTGCTTAGGCTTTTCTAGACCTTGCTGTGTTCAAGAAAGCATTTGAAATAAAAAAGATGAGAGCCCCTGTGTAATGAATTGTCTGAACCAGAAGATTTATAACATTTTAGAACACAAGTGAATAAAATGCTAAATACAGTGTAGTTTTCCAGGTGAACAGCTTTGATTTTATCTAATATTTAGTATCAATATAGTTGGTCAATTCCTGATGGTAGCTGATGCATTATTCCAGACAGTCCAGACAAGCCCTCCATCATTAGAGGTTCTACATACTCAAGCTGATTGTCTAGTACAAATGTGCTTGCCAATATGCCAGATACTACTGCTTTTTATCATAAATGTGAAAAACTTAATATTTTATTTAAAACATGCTGAATATGCCACTCAATATTGGAAGACCACATCAGGTTTCTTTTTAGGAATGGAAGACAGCTTGTTCAGGATGCCCTCTCTGAGGAATTGGAAGAGAGGAAGGTTATCAGTAGTAGTCAACATGGATTCAGCAAGGGGAAGTCATGCTTGAGCAACCTGTAGCTTTCTGAGATACCATCACTGGCTGGGTAGATGGGGGAGAGCAGTGGGTATTGTGTAACTTGAATTCAGCAAGGTATTTGACACTGTTTCCCACAACATCCTTGTAATGAAACTTAGAAAGTGTAGGATAGATGAGCGTCCAGTGAGATGGATTGAGAATTGGCTGACTGGTAGAGTTCAGAGAGTTGTCATCAGCGATGCAGAATCTAGTTGGAGGCTTGTAAGTAGCTGTGTTCCCCAGGGGTGAGTGCTAGGTCTGGTATTGCTCAACATCTTCATCGGCAACCTGGATGAAGGGATAGAGTCCACCCTCAGCAAGTTTGCTGATTATACAAAACTGGGAGGAGTGGCTGACACACTGGAAGGCTGTACTGCCATTCGACAAGACCCAGACAGACTGGAGAGTTGGGCAGAGAGGAACCTGATGAGGTTCAACAACAGCAAGTGAAGAGTCTTGCACCTGTGGGGAAATAACCGCATGTATGGTGTATCAATCCAGGGGAGGGGCTGACCTGCTGGAGAAGAGCTTTGCAGAGAAGAACCTGACTGTTCTGATTGGCAACAGGTTGGCCATGAGCCAGCAGTGTGCCTTTGCGGACAAGAAGGCAAATGGTATCCTGGGATGCATTAAAAAGAATGTGGCCAGCAGGCTGAGGGAGGTGATCTTTCCCTGCTACTCTGCCCTGGTGAATCCACATCTGGAATACTGTGTCCAGTTCTGGGCTCCCCGGTTCGAAAAAGACAGGGATCTCCTAGAATGAGTCTAGTGGAGGTTAACAAAGATGATTAAGGGCTGAGACACCTGGGACTCTTCAGTCTGGAGAAAAGAAGGCTGAGAGGGGATTTCATAACGGCTTATAAATATCTAAAGTGCGGGAGTCAAGTTGATGAGACTCTTTTTGGTGGTGAACAACAGTAGAACAAGGGGCACTGGGCAGAAACTGGAACACAGGAAGTTCTAAGATTCTAAGTTCCATGCTAATGCAATGAAGAACTTATTTACTGTTAGAGTGATGGAGCACTGGAACAGGCTGCCCAGAGAGGTTGTGGAGTCTCCTTCTCTGCAGATATTCAAGACCCACCTGAATGGCTACCTGTGTGACTCATTGTAGGCAACATGCTTTAGCAGCGACATTGGGCTTTATGATCTCCCTTCTGACTCCTGCAATTCTGTGATTACTGCAACTTTTATATCTCAACATCATTCCTTCTTGTTAGGACTTTGAGTATTTAAGTGTAAGGGGTCTTTTATGCTCCTTTTATGTCTCTCTGAGCTGGGAAAGTAATTTTCACAAACCTTGCAAATGAACTGGATAATATGCTGGTGCCCAACTGCCTTGTATTAGGGACACTGGCCAGACAGGTAAGAAGGCTTGTGTGATCTCCTTTGAGGACATGTGATAGCTTTTGGTTTTGTTTGTCATCTACGACATTTCTGCCCTTGAAAACACCAGGTGCTACTTGTAACTCTCATTAAATTCTTGCTGACACCCAGCCACCAAAGGCCCAAAATTGCTGTGCTAAAGTCTGACTGCACTAGGTGGCATCACCCATGTGTGCATCAGTGTGTATATCCACTTGGGTGTGAGGGAGTGCTGGGGCTGCTGCCTTCTCTGTTGCTTCCACAAGATGTTTTTTTTTTTTTTGTAATTGAAGTGTTTGTTAATGCACTGATGTCATTCAATTGGTATTCAGTGGCACCTAAAACAAATTGCTTCTCTGCTTCCAAAGATACGGGATTCATTGGGGTGAGGGAAAAAAGGTTTCCTTAATAAATCTTTCAATAACAGGATCCTAACAAGTATAGCTTTGCTTTAGTGTAGCTGGAGGTTTTTGAAATGCCCTGCTTTTACACTGGAAACATTACGTTCCACAGCTTTTCAAAACAGAGTTAGGCTTATTGCTCCATATTTGTGCAGCTGAGCCATAGGTGGGCTGAATTCTAGTGGTGCTGAGCAAATATACGTTTCCACGTGTGCTCTTGGTGTTCATCAGTGGAAGTGCTTTATCTAAGTGCCAAGTATTTATTTCTTTGGGTGTTAAAATTTGATGTTTTTAATAAAAGCATAGAATATTTGTAAGGTAAGATTATTCTTCTGTCACTTTATAAAAATATGTATTTTTTTTGTGGTGTGTTCATTACATTTAGTTGCCTTTCTCTTCTGAATGTCACCAATGGAAAATGCAAACTTTACGAAGCAAATTTTTAAAGCAGTTCATAGGTGACTTCATAAGAAGACTTTGACCCCTGTTTAGGTTATGTGAAGAAATCAAGCACAGAAATTGAATGCACAGTGCCTGTAGCATGCGTAGCCTCAATTTCTATAAAGAATAAAATACCAGAAGTATTTACAAAAATGTTATTTTCTACAGAAAGCAATCATCTACTCAGAATAAAGCAAGCAATGCATCAAAATAGACTAGCAACAACAAAAAAAAGAGCAGTTACAGCTAACTGGGTATGTTATTATTTCATTTTATAACACTCACACAAGAAACTAAGAACAACTCAGTGGTAGTCTTCTAGAACTGTAATCAGTTCTCTTCACAATACCTCTATGCTGAAGGGAATTATTATATTTTGGAGGTGGAAATAGAGGCCCTGAAAGACTTTAGTAGCCTTTTTTTTTTTTTTTTTTTTTTTTTTTTAATGTCTGAAGTTGAAGATACTTATGCAGTGAGATTTTCTAATTTTTTCTTGCTTTTATCAGAAGCTAGGTTTATACATGCTATTACTGGTAGCATCCAAACTTTTATTTGCAAGTCGAAATAGGTGAACTCATTTTAAAAATCTAGCATGAACCAGTTATCTCACAGAAACAGGAACATGCCCTCCATCGTTGTCCCATTGTGCTTGCAGAAGTCAAGGACTCCTCTGTAACACATAAGACAGAGTACAAAGGAATAGCTTGAACAAGACACCATGTTGCTGAAATACAGTGATGTAAATCCCACCTCCCCTGTCAAGCAAATGCAACTCTTCCAGCCCAAACTAGCCTTGGAAAATGGGGTCAAAACCCATATCTCTTTTGTTTCTATCATTGCACAAAAATGAAAGTCACCATATATATTTTATTTTCCCCTTCTCTCCATTTTCTTTTGTCTTTCTCTATGAAATTGTTTTTCATGTCATTTAATGCATTTGTTCCCTCCCTGCACACAAACGGTTTTTAATCCTAAATTTTTCAAAGACTAAATGACATTTCCTACTTAAAAAAGAAGAAAAACAACCTGACAAAAAAACTTCTTGCTGGATTTTTCTCATTGATTTTTTCTGGACACTTTTCATTCCTGAACATTTCTTCTTAGATATTTCATTTCTCATGGATTTTTTTTTCACATTTGCTCACTTGTATTTTTCTTTCCCTGTGCATTTTTGTTAAATATTTCTTATCCTCTGAAATTTCCTTACTTCTATTTTTTGTTTGGTTTATCTCATGAGCTTTACTTTTGAGAATCATGAGTGATACCACACAAAACATGACAGAAAATGTTGAAAAACAATTCTTGCAGCACACACACAAAAAAAGAAAATATCACTGATGTGAAGAGGGTCAGGGTATATTTTCCATTGATCAAAAATTCTTTCATCTTCGAGAACACGATATGTGGCAGTTGAGGCATGGACTCTGTGGTCAGTGCAGAACGAAGACCTTTATACTACGTGCTCACAACCTTTTACACCCGCGCAACAACCCCTGGGTCACGTGTATGAGCCAGGTGCCTTGTGCGTGTTTACGTCTGGCACAAGTAGCTGCTGACCTTGTTTACTCATCCCAAGGTCTTCTGCTCATCAAAGCAAGAATGTCTTAGTTTTCATATGGTCCCACACTCCCATGGAAGATAAGCATTACACAGAATGTAATGGATGTGCTTATTGATGCCTTTGATGAATCAGTTTAATATCCATAGCTGCATTTTTACAGTTATGGTTGTTACAAGAAAAATCTATTCCTGTACTTGATATTCACTTAGACTTTATAAGCTAATATAAGGCTGCTCTCTCTTACAGAAAGTTACACCCAAACAAATGGATAACAAGTGTTACAAAGCTGAATCGATGATAGTACTCTGCTGTTTCTCATTTTAGTAGCCTAAGGAAAGAGAAAAGTTGGCTGATATTCCAAGATACTGAGGACCCATGGCCCTCCACAACTTAAATACAGCAACCAGACTAAGTGGAAAACAAAACAACTTTATTAGAGTAGCTTAAGTTAGGCCATTGTTTTTCAAATCTTAATCTGAAAGAGTGAACTACAAATTGCATAGAAAACCTGGGAAGCAGTCATTCGGATCTGGGATTCTCAGCTTTCAATCATGGTTGGTATGTGGGTTTTTAATGGCATGGCAAATAATTTTGAATACAGCATGCTCACATCTTCATATGGTGTCTCTGATCTAAGTTCTGTTTTAGTATGCAGAAATATCATTGCAGACTCTAAAGGAGTATGGCAAAGGCTGATGAGGATGCAGCTGGACCTGTTTTCAGTTCAGTTCTGTATCATCTGGGAGTTATGCATATATAAAGACCACAATGACATTGCCTGCCTGGACCAATAACTCCTTCAAATACCTTCCCAGATATGAAATATCTGTAATGAAATGATGATGTCTATTTATGAATGGAAGAACTGAGGGCCAGAAGAGCAGGATGACAGGCTTTGGCTTTAACCCAAGTTGCTGGACCCATTTGTTCTTCTGCTGTGGGAAAGTTCCTTAGGCAGTCTGGGTGTAGGAGTCCTAGTGACAAGACACACAAGGAAGCAGAGAGGGATGCTGAGGACTTTCCCACATGTGATGTCTCAGCTCCAGGAAGAGAGGCGTCACCGCAGCAGGATTCAGCAGGCCTGTATGAAGGCTGCCCAGGAGCAGCAGGTAAGAGGCATGGGAAGTTCTCCTCACCTTTGCTCTGAGGGTGAACACATCACAACACCTGCACTGGGTGCCTGTTTTGTTTCTGGCAGAAAACACAATTACACAAGGTACTAAAGATGTTTTATGTATGTGTGTTTCATGCAATTTTTAGCTAGTACTTTTGTCCCCACAGAGACCCACTACAGTGTACTGAACAGGCTGCAGCTGCAGTCAGTTACTGGCTTCCTGGAGGCACAGCACAGACTGATCCATTCTTGACTGTTTCCTCATAGATGCTAACATATCAACAAGCCCATGTTTTGAAAGGTTTGCAGACAAGATTATTTTTTTTTGAAAAATGATTCTTAAAATGTTACTAGGTCTAGCACTGACAGCAAATGAATACTTAAAAAAAAATCAAATGAGATGTTAAAAAAACAATTTCAGCTATCATTTTCATGGATTTTTTTTTAAAGAGTTGAATTAAACCATGTTATCTCACTAAGAAGCAACTCAATTCTATTCCTATTATGGAGAAATTTTTGGGTGTAACCATGTCTTTTCATGCAACTAAAAAAATTCAGAAAGGGGGGAAAAATATTTGCAGCCCTCAAGCTTTCCATTAAGAAATTTTATCGAATAATTTGCAATGTTTGCCTAGCAAATCATATAGCTTATTCACCCAGTCAATTATACAACCTTGGTAAATCCTGTCCTTAACATGAAGAGTACACAAGAAGATGCTAAAAGAAATGTGGGCTTGTTAATTGCAGGGTGGCATCCTGGAAGTATATTATTAAATTTCTTGCTCTGGAATAAAAGGAGCAACGTCTTTCCTCCCCTGTGACTAATTTATTGGCTTTGCGACAGTCGGCAGGAAGTTCTGCTTACTAATACTACTCGGCAGAGCAAACATGCGGCTTCAAAACGAAGCTGCATCAGAGCCAGATGTCTCGTCCCGACAGCGGGCAGCTAGAACGCTACATGCAGCGCCCAGCCGCCTTTTCTCGCCGCCTTCCCCGCCGTAGTGGTCCGGCGTCGCCCGAGGCTGCTCCCTGGCGGCGGTGTCTGGCAGGCTCAGGCAGGAGGAGAGCAGCCGAAGCGCCTGTGCTGGGTCTTTAGGAAAGTAACACGGATTTTTTTAGCGCCGACAAAATCTCAAGACAGAACCTGTACCTCAGCTGACTCGTTCCTGTCCCTTCACCTTTCCACATTATGTTTAATTGCAGTTTATAGTGTCAGACAGAACAACAAATGGTAAAACTGAGTTTCCTTCTCTTAGCTATTATTCAGCACAGGACCATGTTTTGGACATGTCTGGCCATAAAATGGCAAATGAAGTAAGCGGCAGCTGAAGAGTTTAAATGAAGCAATAGGTCTGATGCAAATAACTTACTTCAGCTGCTTCTGACAAATTTAAAAGTAAAACTCATCTGTGTCAAAAAAAAAAATAAAAGTCTCTGTGTGATCTCTAGAAGTGGGCAAGACTTGCCTAGGTTGCAGTTTCTGTCAGAGTAAAAGCTGGTTTTGTAATTCTGCAGCATGACTGTTACATTCTCCAGAACAGTGTCCCACAAAGTGCTGATTATTTCATTGCTGATGATGACTGCACATTACTTCTGGCTAGAAGATCAGCTACTTACTGGACGAAATTGTCCATTCTGTGTCCATATTTTGTACCTATCTACTTTTATATATGCATTTGTGCAGAAACGTACACAAGCAAATAGTACATACACATACAAAAGCATTTACAGAAAGAGATTTCTTTAGTTTTAGCCAACATAATGAAGCCATTTTACAGAAAAGAAATAGGAATAAATACTCTGTTGTGATCACATTACAAAGCTCGGGTGACTTTTTCTTGGAGATCTCTAGGATCTTCCATGTACTGCATATCTTCACCTCTCTGTAGCAAGGACATCATCAAGCAAGGGAATATCTTACCTGGCTTCTCAGATTCATGCATTAACTAGGCAGTATACATAGGATGCAATGGCTCTCTGTTGCACAGTGCTGTTGGGGTTTGGTGTGTCTAGGCAAGCCCAACATATCTAGTCCTGCCAGCATCAAAGACAGACCTTTGACTTCCAGAGGGACCAAGGCCCAGCTACACTGCATAACAGCTCTGTGCTGTTACAGTATAAGTGGCTGTACAAATGAAGAGAAGCAGCCAAGCTGACGAGAGAAACTCATGAGTTGCAGTTTATGCATTGATTGAGTTTAGGCATGCTGCAGATTAGCTTGAAGCTGTGCAAGTGCCAGGAGTAACTCATGTTTAAACTAGCAAGCCTTCTGTAAAAATATTGCAAAAAATGCTTACTATAAGTAGCTTTTTGTCATCAGCTGGGAGCTAAAGTGACTTATTAACCCTACCACATATTAGAATAATAGCCATTAGATTGTGGGTTAAATCACGAAGTATTTGCCCAGGGGGGTTTTCTCATGCGCTGCAGATGAAATTTAAATGAAAGTTGAAGGGTGGATACACACTGTTTACAACCTTTTCTGGAATTTCATTGAACAGTTTAACAGTAACAATAACCTGATTCCTTCTACCCAGGCCCATCTTTTCAGCCTGAAAGGAACAATTTACATGCAAGTTATCTTTACAGAACTGACAGAAGAGAAAGCACTTCCAGCCAGCTGATACAATCAGGACACAATATCCTTTCAATTTCTTGAAAGGCAGAAAGCAAATTACTTTTGTGCTTTAGATCTATTCTTCAAAATCTTCCTTTTTCCTTCCATTTGCAACTCATTCTCATGGTAAAGCATTAAGGGGACAAGTTTTATGTGGTGAGTCCTGCTGTATCTGTCTGTGATAGCAGTGACTGTGGTTCTGTAATTTCCCTGAGGTTGGCTTGGCCAGAACAGAGAAGAACTTCCTTTCTGAGTCTGTCCCACTAACAGAAGGGCTGTTTTGCAGGAACCAAAATGAAAAAAATAGCCTGTATGTATTTCTGAACGTTTGTAAGTATAGACAAGCATTTAGAAATTATTAAGAGATAAATATATATAGAAAGAAGCCATTTTAATGACATAATTGATCTTGCCTTACTCAGTGAACATATCATGTCTGTTAAAGTCAGCAGTTTCCTAGAAATACTTGCGTATTTACATAACAACTGTTCAGAATTTTTGGTGCAATAAGCAGGATTTCAGCTGTGCCTTTGTAATGATTACAGTAGGGAAAGTTATGTTTCCAATGCTTTCAGTAATAATAAAAACTACTACTAATTATACTTCAAAGTTAATCTCATATGTCTATGTTAGTGGTATAATTGTAGGAAAAACAAACAAAATCCCAAACATTCCAAAGCCAGTTAAAAGTATTCAAGGATAAACAGGTACATACCTGAGAGCTAAAACTGATAGTTTTTCTGCAGTTTATTAGCTGCTCATCTTGAGTTTGTGCTACCTGATTTTAATGCAGATAACAACCCCAGCTAGCTCTTAACCTCTATCCTGTAAATTCTCTTAACTCTTTCTGGGCAGACAGAAAACCATTTGAATGTAAAAGAAGTTTGGCATCTTTAAAAGCTATTAGATAAAAGCTGCAAGGGAAATAGTTGAATTTAACAGGAGCTACAGTTTCTATTGTGTGATAAATCACACAAAAAGGTCATTCACTTATTATAATTGCTCAATAATTCACTCATCAACTACATCCACTTTTCACAACAAAATATTTAGTTAATGAGATGGGAACAATACCTCCTGATGGATTACAGTGCTTTGCAGAAATATAGTATACTGCACTTGTCTAAACTTGCATGATTTGAAATAATTTACAGACTTCAGAAATTTGGTATTGCGGAATAACTATAGCACAGACTTTAAGGACTATCTCTACACCTAAAAAATAAGTATCCATACAGCAGCAGGCTATGAGTTTAATCCCTCACGCTTGTATGTGTGATCCCCTGAGTCCCAGGTCCCAGTGGTGATGCTGTCTATAACACAACACGTAAGAATCTGGATGACTTTGATACACTCTAGAATTATGAAATTTTCATAGTAAAGTTAAATTATTAAAGTTAAAATTTATATATAATTAAATTATTAAAATTATTAAAATGCTGTTATGGAGTCCAGGTGCATATTTACCTTTCACAATTCATAAGGACTTTTTAACTCTCAGTACCATGCTCTTAATCAAGGACGTTGAACCCTGACTGCATTCTTATCATGCTTTTGTTGTTAATAACCATGCTCTGGATCAAAATAAGCCCTCAGCTACCACCATCCAAAATCCGTGAAGAAAACTCTCTAACCCCAATGTGGCGTTAGAAAGCGGGATTCCTTTATTCCTCACTATATGTACTGGGCCGCTAAACAAATCAAGAACACGCTCTCTGAGTTCAAGTTCTACATTTAGTCAGTTAAGACGTACATATGCAATACGTTGGCATACATATTCATTCTTTTCCAAGAACGCATTAATATATGCTAATGTCCTTCTGGGCATGTGTGGTAGAGGCCTCTGGTGGTCTTAGACCACTTTCTTCCTCCTCATTTTTCCATCACCAGCTTCATCATGGTGACTTCTGGCCAATCTTTTAGCTGTTTTTCCCCAGTTTGGCAAGTTTCCATTGCTTGTTATGTCATAACAAACAACTTTCTATCTTGGTGCGCTATAACTCAAAACAATGTATGTGAAATCAAGAAAAAAAGTCCTTGCATCTGGTGGATGCAAAGATGAAAGTAGTCTATTGTGACTTCAGTGCTTCTGTGAAGCTGGATCATTGAGAAAAACAAGGTTTTCACACAACAAGCAAAACTAAACTGGAAAGTTTTAGAACTATCACTCATTGATTCCTTTTGCTAAACTGATATATTGGTCCTTAAACTAATATACTGATCCCTATTGCTAAACCAGTCTATATCACTACACCTAGACACATTTGCTCCCCTTGTTAGATTTGCACACTTTGAACTTGTACTTGGGAAACTGCTTGCAATTGTTCTGAGGAGATGTGGGAGAAAGTTACAGTTTAGCTCTGCTTTATCATTAAAGTCAGTAGATGTACTACACCTAGACACATTTGCTCCCCTTGTTAGATTTGCACACTTTGAACTTGTACTTGGGAAACTGCTTGCAATTGTTCTGAGGAGATGTGGGAGAAAGTTACAGTTTAGCTCTGCTTTATCATTAAAGTCAGTAGATGTACTTAAACCTATGCTTTAAGATGAATTTTCAGAATTACAATAATTAGTTCCCATTGCTCTGCTACATCTTCATCAATGACATCGACAATGGGTTCAAGTGCACCCTCAGCAAGTTTGCCGATGACACCAAGCTGAGTGGTGCAGCTGACATATTAGAAGGAAGGGACACCATCCAGAAGGACCTCAACAAACTCAAAAGGTGGGCCTGTGTGAACCTCATGAGGTTCAACATAGCAAAGTGCAAGGTTTTGCACTTGGGTTGGAGTAATCCCAGATGCGTATACAGACTGGGAGAAGAACCATCCACAACCTCTCTGGGCACTCTGATCCAGCACCTCACCACTTTATCTGCGAAGAACTTTCCCCTGACATCTAATCTAAACCTTCTCTCCTTGAGCTTAAAACCATTCCCCCTTGTCCTATCACTATCTACCCAAGTAAAAAGTTGATTCCCCTCCTTTTTATAATCCTCTTTTAAATACTGGAAGACTGCAATGAGGTCTCCTCACAGCTTTCTCTTCTCCAGGCTGAACAAGCCCAGCTCCCTCAGTCAGTCTTCATAGAGTAGGTGCTCCAGCCCTCTGATCATCTTCATGGTCCTCCTCTGGACCCTCTCCAACAACTCCACATCTTTCCTGTACTGGGGGCCCCAGACCTGGATGCAGTACTCCAGATGGGGCCTCATGAGGGCAGAGTAGAGAAGGACAGTCACCTCCCTGTCCCTGCTGGCCATCCCTCTTCTGATGGAGCCCAAGATACCATTGGCTTTCCAAGCTGCAAGAGCACACTGCTGGCTCATGTTCAGTTTTTCATCCACCAGGACCCCCAGGTCCTTCTCCGCAGGGCTACTCTCAAGGAGTTCTTCTCCCAGTCTGTATACGCATCTGGGATTACTCCAACCCAAGTGCAAAACCTTGCACTTTGCTATGTTGAACCTCATGAGGTTCACACAGGCCCACCTTTTGAGTTTGTTGAGGTCCTTCTGGATGGTGTCCCTTCCTTCTAATATGTCAGCTGCACCACTCAGCTTGGTGTCATCGGCAAACTTGCTGAGGGTGCACTTGAACCCATTGTCGATGTCATTGATGAAGATGTTGAAGAGCACTGGTCCTAAGACAGACCTCTGGGGGACACCACTCATCACTGGCCCCCACCCGGACGTAGTGCCATTCACCACAACCCTCTATCTACGGCCTTCCAACCAATTCCTTAGCCACCGAATAGTCCACCCCTCAAATCTGCTTCTCCCCAAGTTAGAGATAAGGATGCGGTGGGGGACTACGTCAAAGGCCGTGCACAAAGTTCATATTCCGTATAAACCCATGGTTTATATATAGCATCAACTACAAAAGTGGGCCTCCCCTGCCCACTTTCTTATTCTGATGGACGGAGAGCTCTTGTAGTCTCAGAAAGGCACCCTTAAAAAGTAGTCAGTGTTCTTCCACTCCTTTGTCTCTAAGTACAGCTTCCGAGGATATCTCATCCAATAATTCCTCAAACAGCCTGAAGTTCACTCTCCAAAAGTTCAGGGTCCTGACCCCATTCTTTGCCCATGTTCCTCAAAATCACAAACTCAACCAGGGCATGGTTGCTGCAGCCTAGGCTACCTCCAATATTAATGCCTTTAATGATCTCCTCTGCACTGGTGAGCACAAGATCCAGCAGCACTTCAACTCTGGTCAGTCTATCCAATACTTGAACCAGAAAGTTAACATGCATACACTCCAGGAGATTCCTGGATCTCTTGCAGCTCGCTGTATGGTTTTCCCAGCAGACATCCAAGTGGTTAAAATCTCCAATCAAGATGAGCACCTGCAAGTACAATGCCTCCTGCAGCTGAAGTAAGAAGGCCTCATCAGCACGCTCCCTTTGATCAGGTGGCCTGTAGTAGATCCCTACCACCAGGTGCCCCTTATTAGTCCCATCCCTAATTCTAACCCACAGGCTCTCAACCTGCTCCTTGCCATTTTCTCAGAGGGAGTTCATCACAGTGTATCCAGTCTTTAACCTAGAGGGCAACTCCCCCACCCTTCCTACCTAGCCTATCCCTTCAAAAAAGTGATACCCCTCTATAGTGGGGACTTCCAGTTATGGAAGTCATCCCACCATATTTCCAAGATAGCATCCAGATAATAATTTTTCCATTGTTTCCTAGATGATCACAGGCTTCTCTGAGCTACTTCATTGCTGCCTGCCTGAACTATCAGTAATGGGTAGCAATTGGAGTGGTGAACCAGATCTGGAAGGTTTCTAGTTATGTCCTTGATCTGGGCCCTGGGGATCACCTGATCACCTCCCTGTGAGTCAGGTCCGGTCTGCATATGGGGCCCTCCATTCCCCTGAGAAGGGAATCACATACGACAATAACCCTTCTGTCTTTTCTGGTAGAGGCAGCCTGGAGATGCAGAATTGACCGTGTCGCCCTTGGCAATGTCTTAGGCAAACCTTCTCCCACCTCCTTGCTCACCTCCCCTTCAATGTCCAGTGCCTCAAACCTATTACTCAGGGGCACGTGGGGAAGTGAGGTTGGTAGAGAAGGGGTTTTCTCATGATGTCGATGGGACTGTCTTCCAACTCTCCCCAAAACTCAGGTCACCTCCCTCTGCCTGACAAGTGATGGGGCATGGGGTCCATCTCTTTCTGGGGGGTATCTCCCTGGCGCCTTTCTCTCTGGAATGCCATGAAGTTACTCTACCAGACAGTCTCTTGCTCGCATCCCTGATGGTCCTTAAGCTCTCCACCTCTTCCTTGAGCTCTGCTACCATTCTGAGCAGATCTTCCACCTGCTCACACCTCACACAGGTGGAGTTCCTGCCACCCTCCCTAGGCAGCAGCAGGCTCAGGTACTCCCTGCAGCCAGAGACCTGAACAGCCAAATTCTTGGGCAAGGCCTCTGTCTGGGTTGCCACAGTCTTTGTGGAGCAAGCTCATTGCCTGGTGGAGATCACAGTAAATCTGTGGTCTTGGAGACTGCCAATAGGTATGCTAGTCTCCTGAGTGAGGAGGGACAGTACTTCTGTGTCCCGCATGAGCTACCAAATCTGTTGCTGCAGTATGCCATGGGTGGTGCACACACGCTGACTTCTCCTGGCTGCACCTGATGGGCAGGAACATTCAAAGTCAAGTGAGACTGCATCTAGGCAGTGCTATGGAAACACCTTTCATTTCCATAACCACCAAAATATGTGGGGATTTGCTTGCTTGCTGTTTAATTTTGCCCAAGTTTCTCTGACTACTGGGGAGAAAAAATATTAGGCATCTTAATAAGTTTAGTGACCTGCTCAGTGAGATCAATTTGAAATTAGAACTTTTCTGTGGTGGACTTAGGAAAAGAATAGGCTAGAGGTTGTGGCAACACTGCAAATACTTTATTCCTGAAGCGAGGGCGCAAACTGAACTTAGTATTTTTTCCTAATGTAGTAGACAATTAGCACTGTAATTTCTGAAATTTATTTTAATACCATTTTAACTGATACCACAGTAAAAGGTGATAGTAATAGGTTGGTTTGTTTAGCAGTAGGGATTAGTACATTAGTTTAAGAACCAATATATTAGTTTAGCAAAAGAAATTCGTGAGTGATAGTTCTAAAACTTTCCATTTCAAATTTAGAGGGTGAATAGTCTTGTTTTCGTCAATAATTTTGCACTGGGGACATAATAGAATACTTTTATCTTTTGCCTCAAAATGTGCAAGGACATCTTCCTCTGGTTCCACATATATTATTTTAAAAAGTTGCTCACTATGGCCTAATAAGCAATGGAAATTTTCCAAATTGTGGAGTTCCAAGGATGCATATTTTGTGCTCTCTGTGTAAACTGTGCACAATAAAATCCTGAAGGTTAAACACAAAACTCAACAGAACTAAGGGTCCTGGTATACTAAGCGGCTATATAAACCCATCATAACTTTCATGTCTGAACAAGAACGTAGGCTGCGTGACTGTTACCGAACTCCGGCGACCCTTTTAGTATTGTTCTTGCACGAAAGGAACCTAAACCCGGTCCTGGCCAAATACCACACACAGCATCAATATGATGTGCAGCAAAATGGCGTTTATTGGTAAAAGCTAAAGAAATATATAGTATTTCTTATCTTTTTGCTAGACTGTTC